>NC_134177.1:18196655-18500405 GCF_964188355.1 Buteo buteo
TTCCACACTGATATAATATTAAAATGCTGTTTTATAGCCAAGAAATCAATCCAGTCTCCTGAGATCTAGTCAAATACCTCAATCTCTCACAACTCTTCTTACTGCCTCTTCCTTTTCATGATTTACTAATATTATAAGAATTGAGCCTCACATAAACAAGAATCCCTCAAACCATAGCCCCTATCCCCACATACAATGTCAACGTGAAAGGACATTGAAACAAAACAAACAAAACAACCTCCCTCCCCCCCCCAAAAAACAAACAAAAATTACATTTATTAAAAAAAAGTAAAGCTTTTTCTTAATCCCGTAAGTCAAGCAAGGAATAGCATTGAGTTTTGCCTGACTTCATTACTCTCCTTTCATAATCTTTCCTTTTCCACCAGTATAGCAGCCAGACAGGAATTTTGTCAGGAAAGTTCTTCATCCCATCTTTGGTACCAACTACCTCCTGACATCTCAAGGTCTACTGTGTTTGTTAGGGAAGCAGTGCTCTCTTTCCCTATTCTTACATTACAAGAAGTGGATAGAGTATGCACTGACTCTGCCTGTTGGAAGCACAGGTTGACAGTCTTTCCCTAATCTTGTATGTCTAAGAAAATGGATAGTTTACCAATTCAAAAAGTCTGGCAACAAAATTGAAAACACGGAACTACCCATAAGTAACATGAAGGTAAATGTTGAAGAAAAACAAACTCCTTCCTCATTACTAAAAGCCATGTGAGGATAAACAAAGGTTATGTGAACTGCTGCAAGTAAGTACAGCATACACTGGAAAAATAACTGATAAAGGGATAATTTAGTACAAAAATCACTTTGGGGAAATTACAAACCACCACTGTGGTATACTATGGATCTAATAGATTTATGTTTAAAAAGTCCTTTTATCTCCAATGGGGAACAGTGAAGATGTTTATTAGACTAAATAAGTTGGTCAATAAGAGGCAATATAATTTTATACTTGACAAAGGTATGGATTTTCTGTATGTAGTTATCACAAGTCGATGCAAGAAAAGAAAAAAATAACTAAATTCAAGTTTGAAAAGAAATTGGAGTTTTAACTCTATGTATTCTGTGTCCATAAAGTAGTGAGGTTTGGGGTTTTTTAAAACCTAAGTATTCTTCAATTCGATAAATAAAATTTATGTCAGAATACAATGAGGATACATGGCACAAGCAAGGAAAAATGAAGATAAGAAAATTTAAATTTAAAAAATCATAAAATATTAATAATTAAAAAAATAAATCTATCTGCTACCTTGAAGTGTTTCTTCATAAAACAGAGTAAACAGAAAACATGACTGCAGAGCCACAAAGAAATATAACCAACAATACCATAATGAATTGTAAACTTAATATTCTATACATAAACCCCAAGGATTAACTGTTAGAAACTGTACTGTAATCCAAAGAACCAGTTTACTTTTCCTGCCTTTCCCTGCATTTAAAAAGATTCCAAAAGGTATCAGTGACCAAAAAGCAGCAGATGCCCTTAATACTGCTAGCATACAACCTCTTCTTCATTAGGACAATGCCCAGTTTATTTGCTTATGTCTACTAAAGCGTATCTCTAATCTCATCAAGCACTTTGAAATTCCTACATACATAATATGTCTTATGAGTACCTCATTACAAAGTTCAAACTTCAGAATCAATCTTATATTAGTAATTGTGAATGTAAACAGAAACAAAACATTTACAAAATTAAGACCATCATTAAGGTATACTTACATGCAAGCTTTTCCCATAGTATGGAAAGTACATTAAGTCAATCAAGCCTTCAGGAGGAAAATAATTTACCTCAACCATGCCTTCTTCCTGTGATTTGAGATAGCAAAAAAATTAGAAGTTAACACCTGCTTCCATAAAAATGAATACAAAATTATAATTATAACCCAATGATAAAGTGCAAGACCCCTAAAAAAAGGCAACTGAGCTACACTCTTAGAATAACTTCCAAAATAGATTTATTTTTGGCAAACAGTTACATGCTGCACACATCTGCTACAGTAAGGATTATTAACAGCAGTATTTAAATTAGTAATCAAGTCAAGACAGCTTGCCTTCATGTTTCCCTTATGAGTCAAAGAAAAGGGGGGGGGGGGGAGAGGATATTCATTGCAATGAATAATTCAACAACAACCAAAAAAAGCCCACATATAAGCTAAAATCCCAAGTATCTGCAAGATGTTTTGGTAAAGCAAGAGCACATCTGTATTTCAGTTCAAGTTAAAGATTAATTTCTGTTTAAAGCCAGGTTTTTAAGCCTCTCAAATTTGGAACGATACAACCCTTCACAAAGAACTATAGCCCCCTCCCTGCAATGGTGTACTATTCCTAACATTTGTTCAGCTAGCCTTGGAATACAGGCTACCTAAAGGAAACCCAAGTTTAAAATGGTGATGTTACTAGAGTTTCTGTGTGTCATTACCACCTTCAAGGAACAATATACATATGCATGCCTTATTGCTAGACTTCCCCCTATAATCCCAAATCTTGTAATAAGAAGCAGCTACCTCCAAAGTTGCTGCCTAATTTCTGAGTCACCCAATCTGTAAGATATACAAACTATGTATATACGATTGAGCTGTCCCAGACACAGGCTATCAGTATAGCAATACACAGACACATCTCCCCATATACAACATTCCTCAGGATTGTGTATCCTGGCAGGATGTCAAACTACCACAAGTTCAAACCACTAGGAAACGCCCACATCTAATGTGACTTTCTGTAATAAGGTAAACGTATTACCATGATAAAGGGAAATGCCACTAAAACAACCACCCCCAAAATGCATCTTCAGAACATCACTGCTTGTTCAGTGTAATTCACAAGTTCAAAGAGCATTAGTAACTTTCATTGTTTTTTCTATACCATATACAACAGCTGCAATTTTAAAAAGATAACACTACCAAGTTCAGAATACAACTGCAGTAATAGAACTAAGCAAAAGAGGAACACAAACATCAAAAAATAGTGAAGAATAGACCACAGCTCAAGAATACCTTCTCCTCACCTCCTCAAAAGAACATACAATATGTTGTGTAGGATATGACCTCATTCTTGTTCCTCTGCAGTCTAAATTACTGCAATTCTTCAATATATGTTTATTAAGTATTTTGGACCTTGAGCTAGCAAATATAATTACTAAGTAGAAATGTGTTGCTTTTCACCCTTATTCTTTATTTTATTTAAAGCTCATGCAGCTGATAATACTCATTTTTCAAATATACTTCTGAACTAACAGTTAAAAAAATCAGAATACAGAATAACATAAGAAAGATTTATAGGAGTAGAGCTTTCTGGAGCAGCTAAACACAACACATGCATGCAGTCATAAATATATATGCATTAGGCTATCAGTGCAATAGCAGAGAGGTTCTGGGACATGCAACTGCCTGTCTCATGCAACTGCTGTGGGGTTTGAGGTTTTCTTTAATAATTTATTAATACTAATCAATAACCCTACACAATTTAAAAAAACAAACACAACAGCTAAACAAGCTGCATTTGCTGAAGAGCTTCAAAAAATCAGTCCATTAAGTGAGTGTCACTTTTTCTGCTTACCATTTACAATTTCCACAAAGAGTTGCAGGCAGTCAGCAAATCTAAAAATCAGACCACTTAGCTGGACAGATAGGCTTCCACCTCACTTACTGGGTCTTTATTAAGACTGTGTCTTAGAAAGAATAATTTTGTGGATGTTAAAATAATGTACAAGAACTTGGGCGAGACTGGTCTGTAATCATTTGAGAAGAAGAAATGGTATCATTGCACAAGACAAAGAGCAGTATCCATTAGTAGAAACTGTAAAACATCTAAGATTTCTGTCACAAAAAGCAGGGTAACTCAGATGCTGAGTATGTCGACAATAGTAAAGGCACGTAGTGTCATTCATACAGCCATTCTTCATTCTTGTAAACTAGAAAGCGATACCGAGTACAAAGTCAAGATTGAGACTAAACAGCAGAAATCTATATATTTTGGAATTAAGGCTAGTTTTCTTTTCTGTAGTTAAAAAAAAAAAAAAAAAAATCACGCATCGAATCTACCAGTTTTCAGTAAAGATAGTTTTCACTCAAAAGAATACTGCTGCAAGATGTTCCAGCACACATGAAATTGTGCACCTCCAGCCCCAAACTAAAGACCTAAAATGCTGATCTTCAAACTTCTTGGAAACACAATCCTTTTTTGGCTTCTTTGTGGAGATCCTCAAGACTACAACAGCTCAGTTCCTCCAGGGTGCAGAAGGAAGAACCAGCTGTAATTAGTCTGACACTGCAAATACTCATTTCCCTAATCTACAGAAATTATAGTGATGACAGCTATCACTGTGTGGGGACAGAGAGGGGAGCATCCCCAACTATCAAGTGTGCTGACTCTGAAATCACAGGTTTATCTAAAATTTTTCTATTTTAAAAAAATCCCATAGGAAAAGTGCAGGTAGAAGAAAGAAGAATTGCCTCACAGGAGAATGCTTGAAAAATATACATTTCCAAGTGAAAAAAAATGACATTTCAGGTGGCAAAGACTGGCAGGATACACAGACAGAAGCTGTTAACTTTATTTTGTATTTCAGAAACTTGCCCTCTTTGTTAAATAAATAAGTAAAAAATTTTTCCATTTAAAAGTCAGATTGTGTTAAGTCCAGGCAGACACTTCTCCAAATTGCTCTGAATATATGTATAACTATAAAGAAGAAATATTTAAAAACACAGATGAAGGGGAAAGAAAATTGGTAAACAGCACACCTACATATTTAAAAAAAAAAAAGCCTGCTCTATAATGAAGAGAACATGGTAGTAGGATTTCTGCTCTGCCCAGTAAAATCACCTTTTAAGCAAAAATCCATCTTTGTCACTCAGATGTTAACGATTTCTGATGTAAAATTTAAAATTACTAGTAAGTTGCATTTGTGCTATGAACTGCACAAATATGCTCACATGTTCTATGAAGCTAATATGTAGCGCAGGGTTTATTTTCAGGAACGTGTGTCACCTGGATTACATTTTGCAGTACACTCTGAATTCTTTTAATCCACATTTGCTGACAGCAACAAGCAACACAGAAGGAAAAAAAAGAAAAACCAAACAAACCAACAACCAAAAACCCAAAACACTGCAACAGAACACATCAATTACTTAAAGACTAGGTAAACACGCTGAATAAGAGAAGCAATACAGAAGTATAAATGACCACACTTCAACTTCTGTTATGAGCCAGTATTTGTGGGAACATTCAAATACAGTGGCAGACACAATGCAATTATAAATCGGTCTGCAAAATGCACAAAAGCCTATTGGCTATCCTTCTCCACGTTTCCAGTGTGCACACCAGAGGGTCACAATTCACATCCTTGCATGAACAAGATCCAGAAGACCCACAAGATATTATTTCCAGGTAAGCATTCACCTTATCCACTACAGGAGAGAAAGAGACCATTACACAGCATTCATATCCTGAAGAGTCAAAGAACTAAAAATGGAATTGGAAATAAGGCCTCATAAGCTGATGTAAAGAACAGCATAATCCTTTAAGAGTTTCAATAAGCAAGGGGCATAACAGAAAGAAGTTCTGTAAAAATGAAGCATAGACAAAAGGAGAAAATGAAAGTTGTTGATGCTGCTGCTTTGTTGCCCACAGAGAAGGCTGAATTGTACCAATACTTAAGCTTTCCTAAGCTGGTAAATCATGATGAGCTAGGGCAAGAATAGGCTAATTAAGGATAAAATAGATGCATTCAAAGTGGCAAAGCCTGCCAAATATTTTCCCTGGAAGTCACTAAAGAACTAATAAGATTAATAATCTTAAAATTTAAAAACACTACACTTGTGTAGATCAGAGAAATTCTAACTGGATAGAGTAAAAAGCAGTACTTAAATAAAGAGGATGCAAGAAAATACCGTAACATACAGTTTATTTGTAAGTATCTCAAAGGGTAAAAAAGATAGCACAAAAACCCACCACGATCAACCAAGTTGTTACCAAACATTCTTTTGCTAGTGAAATCAGCTAAGAGGATAAGAAAAAGCATTGTCTGTGATTTGCTTAGTATAGCTTTTACCACTGTCTCACAGAGCATCCATATAAGAAAGCTGAAGAAATACAATCATCATAAAATAGGATTACCATCAGTATTTTATAAATCACTTGAACATTAGTTCTCAACACATCACAAAGCATACCAGGTGGAAATGGAGATGATTGTCCTGGACCTTATTCAGTGTTTTCAGTGAGGACTTGTGACATGTAAAAGAAAGTTCATTCATTGATGGTACCAAGCCACAAGTAGCTCAAAACACTTCAGAGAACTCAATCCCATTAAAATGATCAAGAAAAATTACACAGGGAGGCCAAAAATAGCAACATGAAATTCAAAGCTCTGAACTTCAAGAAATCACATCTACAAATACAGACTGGGAAATAACCAAAAGAAAGATCTAAACAGTAAAATGATTAAAATAAAGACTCAATGTATTACAAACGGCAAAAAAACCTCAAGAGATATTATTACTTCCATTGTGATGACAGAGTGAAAAATTCTGTCATTAACAATACCTCAGCTAGAGGGAAACTTCTGTCCAGTTTGGGATACTATATTACGAAAAATGATAAACTAGAGAAGTCAAAGAAGAAAGAGTACTAGTAAAAGAAGGAACTTAATTGCTTTATTCTAAAGCATAAATAATTCCTCCAACAAAACAACATTTTTTAAGAATAGACACAAAGAAATCAGTCTCAAATAATAGAAGGAATCACCTTCACTTTCAACGGACTGTCGTAGGAGAGCAAAACTTTCAAAGACTCCACAAAAATCAAGTATTAAAATTTATGCCTACCACAGGTACCTAGGATGAAGGCAGGAACACTGACAGTATTTGTCTCATTAATTGCTGAAATTTCCCAGCCTACATTTCTATCAGTTACCTCAAGCTAAAAGCCATGACTCCATCCCTTACTCAAGCTACTAACTTACCAAGGCTTTCACTGCCCCCCCAAGCAGTCTAGGAAAAATATGAAGAAGTCAAAGTAATCATTGTAGTTGCCATATAACATTCTGTGTAAATCCATTGGAACACAACAAATATGCATAGATTAGCCGTTATTATAAGTAGTTTATACTTGATTTGAAGGCAACTTTTACTTGAACAGTAATATTAGTTTCCACACTGTGTCTTACCCATCATTTATAAAATTGTCTTAGGTGCACTTGCAGCATGGAGAAAAAATAAAAATATAGGTTATGAAATGGGAAAACAAAACACAACTCACAATAAATAAATAAATGTGACCACAAATAACATGTCTGCATTTTCCTTGACTCTAAAGCAAGTCAGGTAGCTCAAACACATCTAAAGATGAAAGAACAACAATAACAAAAATGTATTTTTATAAGTACACTGAAGAAATTAAAGTCACTAAAACTAAACTAGACATACAGTAAGATGAAAATGAGAAAAAAAAAGTACAAAGTCTAATGATAAAGGAGGAGTGTGAAATACATGTTCTGACACAGCATATTACTTCATGTTTCATTCTAATCACAAGGAAAATTAACTGCACACTTATTTCTTACATTCAGAACTGACCTTAGAGGTACACTGTATACGTGGTTCTCCTTCAGGCTTTAATCCAATTATCTAATGGAGAGAAAGTTAAAATATTTATAGACTTTCTTCCCCTTTCCAGTTCTACAGATTGAATTTGAACTTTTCCCCCACCTAATATGACAGAGTTCATACAGGGAGCAAACCCATCTAGTGGCATTTTTAGATGAAGCACAATTTTAGACTAGGACTAAGATTTAAAGCATTGTTAAGTTAAAGCTCAAATAGTTACAGTGGCCACAGAAAGGACAATTTTCTTATTTTACATTCAGCATGCAACATTAATGGCTCAAACCAGTCAGCAGTTCAAGTAATGTATAGCATACAGAAAAGTCAAATACTTATTCACCCAGTGAAGTTTTCATCACCTCACATAGTTCGTGAGTTACAGAATACATTACATTTGAATTACATTTCTAGAACTCAGACATGCAGTAAAACACACTTTACCTGCACAGTGGTTTACAATCTGTTACATAGAACAGTAAGCAAAAACAAAGAGCACTGTACTTCTTAAAACAAGGGTTTCAGATATTTTGATGCAAGTAATCAAAGCCAATACTTGTAAGTATTAGAATGCTCAAAAAGCTCACACTATTTTACTCTCTAAAACACATGAATTGCTAGACATTTCAGTAAATTACACTGTTCCAGAAATGCAAGTATCTTGAGAAGCAAACTGGACACATATTTCCATCCTTTTCTACAGTCATCTTTCATACAGTGGTAGTTGGGAGCACTTATACTAAGAATTAAAAAATAAGTAGGCACTTACTCTGTTCATTTTCACAAGCACGCAGGGAGTTCCTTTAGAATAGCCAAAGGTCTTATCTTCCTTTCCAGAGCATTGTCCAAGCTCAGAGAGGTTAAATCGACAGGCCTTTTTAACAGCAACATCATTCTGATCAAAAATCCTTCCTGGTGTACAGTTTATGTTTTGGGATTGCTTTGAATCATCATATGCTATGAAACAGAAATAGCTTATAAATCAGTGGTGTAAAGTATACAAGTAGCCAAAAAATGCAGAATCCTACATAAACATCTAATTTATAGTTGTTACTTGTTTAGGAGTTTTCACAAAGGACTATTTTCAGAGCACTATGTCTCTTATATCCATCTTAACAAACACTTTTTCAAAGTGTATCAAGAAGTGGCACTGTACTTGAGCATTACAAAAGAAAAAATGCTGTCCTGCTTTTTGAATTGTATCAATAACCACAAGTTCATTAATTTCTGTACCTAAACTAATTCTAAAATAATAATGTGTTAAAATATAAACAGTCAAGTTTCTACCTGGAAACTAAACCAGTTTTCTCTTTGCACATGTTTCTTTTATAAACACACAGGAAAACTTCAAGTATTTCAATGACTAATACTAAATTGCCTCTACATTAACATCAGGTAGTATAACTGATGTTATACTAACATCCCAAGTTGTTTCTCACTTTCTTGTGTTTCACAATTACACAAATCACACTGTCAAAAGATGCTCATCTATTCACATTTAACATGTTTTGTGGTTTTGTTCCCCTCCCTTACACCCCACCCCCAGCTATGCATAAACAATGTAAAATGGAAAAAGGGAAAGTTCATCCTCAATGCAAAAGTCCAAAACCCACTGAAATGCAGGAGAGGCAGGTAATCATGAAATGCAGCATTCCTCCCAGGAACCCTTGGTAGAGCTCTGAAAGAAAAGCCTACTCACAGCAGCTGATAGTAGGCAGCAAAACTACAAATCCAGATAGATTCAAGTATAGCTTGTGTAGCTAACAAAGCAACTCATGCACACAGGTGAGATTTTACAGCACCTCTTCAATTCTGACATACAACTTTTGAGGGGTTAAACTTACTAATATTTTAAATTGATTTCTGTATTACTACAGTAAGTGTACATACAGGCACATTTATAAAATAATGTATGACAAACTAGTGATTTTGCCATCCTTCAGTCTGGTCCTGTGTTACCTTTTCTCCATGTTCTAAATTCAATGTTTTAATATTTCTGCCCATAAATACTGTGTATCAGGGTGAAAATTAATAAATTGCAATTAATTTAATCTTTGTGTGCCTCATTTTTTAAACAGGCAAACACTCAAGTTCTTAAGACTAAAGAATTCTTACTCAGTTACCAAGCCATTTAGATGAAAGACTGATCAGTTAAGTCTTGATAAACTTTGCCTCCAAATACATGACCTAGGTCATTTTACAATGAACTCTTTTGGCATACGTAATTTCTACATCTTGTAGTATTTAAACAACCATGTCACCAAAACACTGAAGGAGGACCCAAAACTCTCCATTATGTACTCCACTATTCCTCATGCTCAGGCTCCCTGTCCAATACAAGTATTGCTACTTACCTTTTTCTGTAAAGTATATACTTTAATAACATACATGTCTAGAGTAAGCCTGAACTTGCATCAGCAATTGGCAACTACAAGCAAAAAAGGAAACTAATGTACTTGGCATTAAGACTCTGGAATTACTTGGGCAGTTGTAAGTAACTTACTTACATTCAAGGAATTTTCTAAGTGTAGAAACATATTCTGCGTATGACTGCGCGTCACTCTTGTTAAAGTAAAATTCCAACGCAGTGTCTGGCTTTGGTGAAATCATAAGTCCTTAAAAAGAAAAAGTGCAAGTAAAGAACCAAACAACTTCTCTTCCTTACACCACTCTAACCTACTCAAAAATCATATCCATGAACTGGAAAATACCTATCTGTAAAGAAACATCAATGCTACCCCTATATTCCACAGTACTGGAAGGTAGTTTGTGCTTGAAGTCAGTCATCAAAATCAACGTTACGTGAATTAATACTTAAATTCAATCCAATGTATAACTGCAATTCACAAACCAAACCCAACTGATTAGGAATAGCAAAATCAGCAACTTAATCATTTTCAATCAAAGAATTTTACTGATTCGCTTCCCACTTCCCATATTCAGCAAATCAAACTTAAAAAATAATTGAAAAAAATACCCCAAACCACACCCAGAAAACCTCCAGTTAAAGCTATGCTTCAAAGCTTCAGGCAATAGAGCGAATCTATGATTGCATTAATCTCATAGAAACCCACAAGAAACAAAGTATTTTTCAAAACTTTATAATGCATAAAGATGGCTTGAAAGATTTCTCAATCAAAACAGACAAGCCAAGTTAGTTAGTCTTTTCCTCCTTCTCCTCAAACAGGAAGTTCAGATGTCATCTGTCTCATAGAGAATACAAGAAACTTTAAACCACTGCACGCCTGTCATTTGAAAGGGCTGTGGTATCTACGAACGCTCTTGAGCTGCCTCCCAGGCTGCTAGCACCGGGCACTGCAGCAGTCAGGGATCCCCCGGCTGCTGCAGTCCAGTGGGGGCCCACTGCTGGCTTCATTCAGCTGCTGGCTGAGGGTACTGGAACAGGAACAATCTACAGCCAGGGAGCCACGACCAGCAGGAGAAACAAGCACACAGATTACCGAATGCTGAAGTCCAGCTTTGTGTTGAAGGATTAAAAAGGCACGCACTGACATGGAGTTTGGGCCCTTGATAGAGGTAAACTGTCCTTCTTCACAGGATATGGGCAAAGAAAGGTACAGAGTTAAACCTTAGGGATTTTTTTGTAGCAGGTGAAAGCAAAAGGCACACTCTGCTGATACACACAGCCAACCATCAGGAGTTGTCACTAACACAGATACCTAACGCTACTATTATTCATCACAGCTTCAGCAGCAGACAAAATAGCACTACACCACCAGACATTGCAGGAGAGATTAAATCTGTTCAAAAAAGGGTGTATGATTGACTGCTTTATTCACACTACCTTAAGGCAACTCTTATTTAATATAAATAATTAGACCGGATAAAAACCCTGCAGTTGTGATTAATAGATGAGTGTCCATGCATCTGTCTCTTCAAGTATAGCTGAGAACTGACATTGCCGTTTCACAAAAGGAAAAAAACCAAACAACAGACCCTCAGCCTATTTTTTTATCAGATTAGTTTTCTTCTAAGTTAGAATATTAAAATGGTTTGATCAACATCAAATTTGGCATAAGGGAAGAAGTTGCAATCATAGTGCCAACTAATTGTATCAGCTTAGGATGCCATGTAGTTTCCTACCCTCTGGCAAAAACAATTAAAACTAAATTCCCAAATGAATAAAATTTAAGGCAGAAAACAAAACTCATCTCCCAAAACTAAAAAATAAAAATGAAGTCACGCCTTCTTTATACAAAAAAAACATTTAAGAAGGTAAGACTACAGTGGGAAGATAAAGTCAGATAAGTTGTCTTAATGTTGGATTCTTAGTACATTACTGTAGTTAATCAATCACAGTAAGCTTTTGGAAAGCATATAGAAAGTGCAATCAAGCAGTCCAGGTCTATTAAGGATTCACCTATAGAAATGACCAAGCTTCTCACCCGAAGGTAGAAATTATTACAAATACTTTAAATTGGGAAAAAATAAAGGTATATACCAGAAATTTATCACAGACAAACATCTTTTAGATTCTAAAAAAAACCCAGATAAAATGTAATGCTTTTTTACTCTACCTTTTTTGTAGGATTTCCAATAAATCATAAGTCCTTCTTTCTGCATTAGCAGCAGGTAAATTATTTCCAGGCAAGCCACAACTAAATGCCTTAATGACTGACAGTCCATATAAAACTACAAATACCATTTTTGACTGCAAATTACTTTGCACTATTACAGTCATCGTCTGGCCTCCACACTGAACTGGGATTCAACAAAATACAAGCCAATTAGTAACAGGGCTGAAAAATCACTGAAGCGGTTTTACACACTAAGGGGTTTGGGGGTAGAAGAGATTGTTATTATCTATAAAATTATACTGTAAATGAAGGACTTAAGATGCTGGTTTTCAAAGCGAATATGATAAACTAAACTAGTCATCAATGAATGAAACAATAATTTGAAGAGACTTATTGCTTCAGGGGAACTTCAAAAACATCCTAAGAGGAAGGGACTGCTCCAATTCCAGTGGATCACAGTCTTCCTAGAGACTATGGTGTAAATTCTACAGAAAAAGCTATCTGAAGGACTGATGCATAGACTGTGAGAGATGCAGGATTTGGGCTCTTCCAGAGGAACAGAATTAGCAGCTTCAACACAGGATCATATCTAGGATTGTAACAGAGATTACATTATCCTACAATTCCAAGAGGGATTTTAAAAAAAAGGTTTTTGAATCATCTGGATTTGATCAATACTATTATAACCCAGTGTACAATGCAAGTCAAATATCAATTACAAAATAAATCAACTGTGAGATTTCCAAGTATGTGTAACACAAGAGTAAAACCTTTGACCTACGCCATCCAGGTTTTGTGTGTAGAGTTTTTTTTATAATTTAAAGTTTTACAGCCAGGAACATGACATGTTTCACTGCAAGTGAAAAATGACAGAGTTAAAGAAAAACATTAAAACAGAAATTAGCAATTTTATTAACTTTCATGTATGAGTAATTAAAGACATTGTTAATAAAAAAAATTAATTCAGAAATGTTATAGGAACTCTTAAATTAAAAACTAATCGTGGCATACATACTTTTTAAAACAAACATCCCTTATGACTTATTTCAAAACAAAGGAAAATTAATATCCTGCACTGCGAGAGGCACAAGAGAAAAAATGTCACTCAAGTCTAATATTAAGTCACAGCTACCCATAACTCCATCCACTACCAAGGTTCTGACTACCACAAAGGAAATGGGGAGAAATGGTCAACTAAGCCACCTTCTTTTTTTTAAAAACTAAGCAGGTATTATTATTATTATTATTATTATTATTATTATTATTATTATTATTATTTCTTCCAGCCTTTCACCCATTCTTAGCTTGAAAAAAAACCAGCACAAATCCTCAAGAATCCCTTGTAAGAGGAGGACACTTGTTAAAGAAGGCCTGAACACTGCATCAAAACAAATTCTGCTCAGAATCCAGAGACATTTATCATGTTGGCCCAACTGCAACTTGCTCACACAAAGATTACTATACCATCTTAAGTGTTGATGCAGCTGCAAGATGCCGGTTAATTTTAAGAATTTAGAGTTCAAAAAAAGGAAAAAGTATTTTTAAAAAAAAGTCTAACTTCCACCAAAATATTAATATTGCACAGCCATTTAGTTTTGCTGTGTTTTAAACACTAATTGGGTCCCTAAGCCAAGTTATTATAAAATTTGAGATATCTTATCAAATTTTCAGGTGGCCCAATCATTTAAGTTGCACATACAAATCAAATACTTAGACATTCTCCAGAAGCAGTAACTAGAAAACACTAATCTCTTTGGTGTAGTTAAAGTATGCAAAAGCATCTTTTAAATCCTTCCGAGTGAAAATACTTTATTTTTTTCCAATATGGAGATACACCGAAATAGAGCCTATAATGACAGATTTTTGTGAAATATTTAAACCAACCTTTAAAATAAAATTTAAAAAGTAAAAAAAAAGAAGGAAAAAATTTAAAAAACAAAACAAAAAAACTATTATTAATTTTTATTTGTGCAGGACAGCGGTTCTGTCACATATAGCTCCTTGAACCAGCCAACCGTAGGAGTGGATGGGCATATACACAAAGGAAGCAATACTTCCAGGAAGCAGGACACCACTTTTAGTGGCAGCTACATGTTACATGGACTTAGCTTTTTCATAAAGCAGGACACTCTCTCTTCAGTGAATATTTACATAATAGGTCAACAACCCCTGGAATCCACAGATATTCCATGTCAGTTGAAAGCTATCTAATACTATAATGAACACTCTGGAAATGCCTTCGTATCATAGTCCTTACACATTCTTGAGCAGATCACCTCCACAGTACAGCCTTCCTGTATTTTCTCCAAAGTATCAACTACTAATCACAGGCAGCCTTCCATCTGATCTGAGAGAACTGTTTTACAGTATCTTTAAAGCAATCTGGTTAAAAGATAATCCCACTTCTACAACAGCACATTGTGTGGTTGTGCAGGTAAAATTGCAGTCTACATACATGACAAATTCAACTGAAAAGAACTTGGAGAAACAACAGCAAAAGTTAGTACATACATACAAAAAGCTACTAACTGAATTTATGCTATAAACATATATAACTTGCCTCACACCAAGTTTTACCTTTGAAACCTTGAAAGTACTTCAATAACAACCACAGTTTCCCACAGACAGTTCATAGTTCAAACAAACTCTCAAATGAAACGTACTGTTAAATCAGACAGAGGTTTATGAAAAAATAAATACACTGTTACCTGGACTAGAAATCCGGTCACGATATTTTGGAATATCACTGCTCAGTGTTTGAAGCATAACCCACATTGTGAATGTGAAGAGTGCTGCTAGGAAGCCGTAAAATACCAGATAGAATAGTAAGATCAAACCTGTAAAGAAAAAGCTAAAATTACTAATTTAGTTTCAGCTAATTCCACTACCTATTTTGAAAATCAAAATGGGAAATAAGCAATAAGATGTTTGGTTTTTTGTTCTCCCCTAATCCCTTGCCACTCCTAATTGTAGTTATAAATCAATATGCCTCTAGCAATACATATGTATTGCACAGTGCACAATACTGCCTGCAAAAACATTTTCTTCATACTTTCTGGCTCTTCAAATTTACAGGACATTTTGGCATCTCTATTTTTAGGAGAGAAGCATTAAAAACCACTCTTTGGGCTACATAGGAAAGCTGGCAAAGATGACTAAACAGTCCATTTAAAAAAAATAGTTTCACTTGTTTAAGGGAAATACAGTTTTGTATCTGGAAAGAAAGGGGTCACAGGAAGGACGAAAGAACTGAGTGAAAAGATAAAATTATTACACTGGATCCAGAACAGGTAGGGAGCAATTGGTGCTTTAATAACATAGTTGATATTTGAGAGACCTCCACACAGAGAATTCATTCACACGTACGTCCTGTTACAAGAGACTACTCAAGGTGAAAATGCTTCCTGCTGCATATTTTGGAAAACAAACCAAGCCTTCTATTCAGACTTACCACAAGTCTTTGCCTAACACATCCACCTGCTTTATCAATCTACCTCCGGGACCCAGCAATGTTCCTGGAATTCACCAATTACACACGTTTCTAGCTTCAACTTGACAGTTGCTTAAAGAAGAACTCAAAACCTGATGAAACAGCCTCGAGGAAACAGCCTCAAGGAAACAGCCTCTTACGATGCTGTACCTCTCCATCACTTAGCTGCAACAAATCGCTAAGTGAGAACACTACTTAGGAAAACAGCTTGAAAACTTACTGTGATGAAGTGTGTTTATTTTTTCCCCTGTTCTTCCACCCCACCCCCATTTTTTATTATGCATGCACTCTGGATACACAGATCCGTTGTTTGCTGTTGGTAATGGACAGGCCAAAGTTAAAATCTTACTTTAGAGATGATATGGACTCAGATCACCTGCAGAGATTTTCGAAGAACTTTCTGCCCTTTTTTTCAGAGTTATGATGCATAGCCCTCATTCAAAAGCCTTTCAAAATTTGGGACAGCTCAATTGTTTTAGTAAATAAGTTTTCAAACAAGGTTTTGTATTCTTGCACTATTTGGTTTTTGACGCTGATAGACCTGTGTTAGTGTATCTCATTAAAGAAATAACAGCATACTGTTTGCTACACTTCCTTGGTTTTGTTTTCAGAAGTTCTGAGAGTATGTACTGATGATTGATTACTATTAGATTACCTTTTAAAATTTACGTTTACCTGGAGACAGTTCCCAACTGAAGATGAAGCATATATACTATATGGATGGAAGACTTACTAAAAAACATTTAAGATTCAACAGAAATTGTTTTATTAATCAAGTATACAATACTAACCTAAAAAAAAAAAAAAGAGTGTGTGATTCTGTTTTAAGACTGAACACTTGAGACTTAAGGACACATGCATAGACATTGTCAAAAAGAATGAGAGCTACACAAATATTGAGGAATTCAGATGCTTGCACAGAGAGCCACATTCAAAAGCTTTCTAATTCAAAAACATAACCGAACAATGATGGAAATTCAATTTTTATAAAACAGTCAAGCTATCAGGAAGCCAAAGAGATATAACTCAGGTCAAGAAAAGCACATCGAGACCATTATGCAACATTCTACGACCAACACTTGATTATATGAGAGAATCAAGTGCAGTATTTTTCACCCTTCCATAGAAAAGGAAAAAGCAAAAGCAAAAATGACTGTACCCCAGTGATGTGTACTGTCCACTGGAAGATGACAGAAGGAAGCCTAACCCCTGGCTCCTGTCCCAGAAACTGAACATTTTGCACTGAAATATTTTCTAGTGTACTACAGCCCCCAGTAAACCATGACCGCTAAAGCTGCAAGTACCCATAGTATACATATATTAAAATAATGAGGTGGTTCCCAAATTATCTTTACCATAACATAAGTTCTCTGCAGCAACGAGCTAAATGTTACTGGATTTTGGTTTGGGTTTAGTTTTCAATTTCATATGTTGAGAAAGTTACCAATCTGCAATAATCAGAAAGTGATCAGCTCCTTAAAATACATTTGGGAACCACTGAGATGTAAGATACAACGCAGTGATTAGACATTAAGTAGCAAAGTATGTGAACACAAGAACAGGCTTACTCTATAATGAACAAGACAGCTAGATATGTATTATAAACTGTTTCTAAGGCTATTTAGAAGCTGAAAAGAGCACATAAAAACAAGTAGTAGAAATCCTAATCAACAAAAGCCATTACAGAAGTTGCATCTGTATTTGGCACACCAGCAATTTGCTTTACCTATAAGCTTACAATTACTTTAACTGGATCCAAAACAGAACAATGAACTTCTGATTAATACCCAATGTATTTTGCGTATCACAAAACCAACCAAACAAAAAAACTCCCTTACAAAACCTTTGGTCAGCTCTCATTTTGATCCCTACAATTTAAACAATTATTGAATACACATTCGTCAAGCTGTCTAAAAAGTACTTTTTCCATCAAGTGAGCAAGACATTCATCAATCAGTTCCAATGGAACAGAAAAAAAGTTTGACATTTAAGACAAGACAAGCACCTTCTGTGGCAATTAACATAAAAGCAAGAAAGTCAGGGAAATCTTTTTTCATTGAGCTGTTTCAGAATACATTTGTATTTTAATTTCCAAAAGATGACACATAACTTCACCAGATAAAAAACAAAAACAAAAAAATCCCTGCCCACTTGTTTATTACTGATGGGCATAACAGCACCATGGTGGTGTACTTCTAAGCAGACACAGCACTTAGTACTGCTTTGGGCCAATACTACTGTAACATCTGCAATACTGGCCTTGGGCCTCATTTTGAAGCACCCTGAATTGCTGATCCAAGCCTGCTGCAGCTCTCTTCCTTTGCTCCCTCAGTCGAGCCAATGGTGCCTACCCACTTACACAGCCTCTCCACTCCAGCAGGGACGGGGGCTGCTGGGGTCCCCCTCCTCTGCCAAGAGCTGCAGCAGAGCAGAACTGCTAGTGTAGGCAGTCCCTGGGGAGTCCTCAGGCCCACAGAGGGAATGCCAACAGTGGGGAGAACGAGAGGGACCCCAACGTCGAAAACCCAGCAGTCGACTCCGCAGTGGAGACTGCAGTGTGAACAGTTGCTTACGGCGTCCTTGTCCCTCCCAGCAACATCACATCCACCGGGGCTGCAGCAGTAACAAGGCTAGAAAGACTTTCTATTCACAGCCCTGAAACTCCACTAACCTCCCCAGTCCAGCAAAGTGCGCATGCGTGCACACACACAGAGATTATTTTTATTACTATAGCCTGTAAATGCACTGCAGAACACCAAACATTAGACTAAGCTGCCCCATTTATGCTACTTTGCCACATTAAAAAGAGGGAAAAAACAAACAACAAAAAACCCCTCTGCAACTTCCAACAGCCCAAAACTGAGTAAGCTGCTCTTTGTGAGCCTGTTAGTATTAATTATCCTAAGCTAATCACAGTGAACAAGCCATAACCTGTCAAGAAGCTCTGCCAAAATAATTTCACATAACACTGGATTTCTTGTCAGGAAACAAGATGTACCCAAGTAACAGTGGAAAGCTATCCTCCACATTTACTCCAAGGAAAATACAGCTACCACATCTAAAATGAAACTCACTTCAAACGTTGCAGAACATCTTGCTACACCAAACCCTTTGAGTCTCTCGGTCTTTGACGCTAAAACTATCACACAAGGAAAACTATCAAAACCAAAATTCTGCATTACAATTTACCTAGTTGTTTTTTTTGTTTTGTTTTGTTTTTCTTTTTTGCAGTGCATCACAGTACCAAAACCCTTTCATATCTTAACCACATGGATAAGCCACAGTCAAATCTGGAAACCTACTATTTCTGAACCAACATGTTGGTGCCATCATTAATTGGAGTTCATTTGCAGGGATCAAAACACTTCTCTGTGATCAGAACCAAAATTTCTGACTCTGGTGAATGCAAAATATCATGTACCTGACCATCGTTACCATGATGAATACAAGCTTTCCAAACTTTACATGGCAGAAGTGATTAAAAGCATGTCAATCTGGCATAAATCAGATTGGCAGATCTACCTGTATGTAATACATCGGCAGATATATACAGGTATCAATATAAACACTCTCACAACAGACATGGAAGCATTTACTCAACATCATCTGCAACAATGAAAACAAAATGCTGTCTTTATGGTTTGTTGGATTCCATGCTGCATTGATCCTATCACCTGCATGATCATTCTTCAGTATCTTTAACAAGTGGGATTTAAATACTGAAGTAATATTAGTAGTGACCACCACCAATGCCAGGAACATCAAGAAGGATTTTTGGTCCACCTGCAGATGGATTTCTTTGCCTTAAACTAACATAACTATACATACTAGATAAGCACTAATCATGTTTCAACTTTATTCCCTAAACACTTAAGAATTACTGTTTTCCAAATTTTGGGGAAGGAGAGGAAGAAAGAGGGAAGGAAGACTTCAGGAAGAAATAAAACCTTGGTCCTGTGTTACTACTATTTATTTCACAGTAAGCCAGGGCTCCACATATAACATGGCTAAACACTTCAGGAGACAATAAAAATTGTCACATGCAACACTTGCAAAGAATCACAAAAGCCAGCACTTAATGTCATGATTAACCATTTACAACACAAAAAAGCCCAACCCCCCCCAAAATACCCTCACTGTACCACCAGAGCTTACTGATACCTGCAACAAGAGAAGGCATGCCTTCAGAGTGATCTGTGTCATGGAAAATAAAATATTCTACTGATTTCTCAAATATTCATTCCTTACAATAGGCAGTATCATGGAAAAGTTTAGTAAGATTTTTGACTGCAGTCATATTCCTGGCTGTGCAGGGTTTTTTACATTAACTGTCCATCTGCCACAATACAAAAAAAGAGCAGCATGTGTCTCTCCAATTCACAACTTGCATGTGGAAGTGCTTCTACTGCAATGGCAGACAGTGATGCCAGAATGTTTAATATTACACTACCTGTGAAGAAAGCTAAATCACAACAAAATCCTGCTCAAAACGCTGATAAAGAACACAGAATAATCAAGTCAGAAAAGCAGTTAAAACTTTGACAGCACTGTATACCCCAGCAAGAATTCAGTGAAGACTAAACAGAAGCAAAACTGGATCTTTTGTTATGGTGACCGACAAGACTGTATATCCATTGACATGGTGGAAAGCCTTCCTAAAAATAAGGTGTTGGGTTTTGTTGGTGGGATTTTTTGTGGGGTTTTGTTTTTTTTTTTTATTTCAAGCACTTATTTATGCAATGAAGGATACAAATAAGCATTTAAAATAATATTCAGTAGGTCCAAATTTCTATGTACTTTAAGAAAACCCCACCTCTACCTTGAACACCCTGACATAACTAGCTTTACAGAAAGGCTTAAATAGGCTTGGCATGACATCTAACGTGACCGTAAATGAGGTATTGCTAGACTCTATATTGCCTTTTTTGACATAAATTATTTTTCTGTATCCCTGTGTAAAAAGAGTTTACTGTCTATATTGTATGATTATGCACGCATCTGAGTGTTTAGTGAGCACTGCATTACAATACTTTCACTCTGATCTCACTCTGTTCTTGCTAAATTATAGGCAAATATAGGCACAGCACCTTGCCATTACAGGCAGAGCCAGATGCTAATCTTCCTTTTACTTACAGGAAGGCCCCACATGGCAGTCTTGCAAGTTCTCCTTTCTTTGCCCTACCCAATTAAAACCTGTGTGGAACCCCGGGACTGACCCTTCTTCCCATCACCTCTGTCAGGAGTATTAGTGCCCCTTATGCCTTCTTGCTGAGAACACCACCAACTTAAGTCATCAACAGTTTTTTCCAGTATTTTCTCTCTCTTTAATACAACAAAGTATTATGTCAGATAACAAAAAATATAAGGGGGTGGTGGGTTAGATTTGGATACCGATTTGTGAAAAATTCAAATTGAATTATACCTCAAGTCCACAAAAAGTAAAGTAAAAATCTCTCATTTTTTACAGCAAGAGAAGACTTAGTACAGTGTTTTTACCAAACTGTAAAAGGCAACTCTTTACCAAACTCTAAAAGGCAACATGACAAATGAGTCTAAGAGCTGCTTGTATTTGATCTTTTCACAAATCCTGGCGTAGAAATGGCAGATGAAGATGAGTACTCCAATGCCACAGCACTCAGTCACAGAGAATCACTGCCTTGCAGTTAGAATTTACATAAGCCCCGAGAACTGTCTCAGACTAGGGCAAAACATGCACATACTGTAAATAATTATTTAACAGTTTCTCTACTGCTTCTGTCTCATTTCTGTGAGGAAGCTGTCTTGAGACAAGAGAAATATGCATGGAAGAACCAGAGCCAACTGAATTCTTATCATGCTGCCCCTGGAGACACCAAAACCAAGCAGACTGGCAACCAGAGCTTTCTTCTCCTACCTCCCCGCCTTTCAGACAGGAGACCAGCAACAGAAAAGGAACAATAGTCAGTGAGACTAGTCCAAGCTCACATCAGCACAGCAAGGGCAGAAGTGACACCAAACCCTGCATGTTCTTCTGTGCCGACAGAGCCATTAAATTAGTGTCCTGCAATTAAAAAAATTTAAACCAAACAGAAAGCCACATGCCGCCCCCAAAAACAGTCAAAGACTATAATTTACTTAATATATATATATAATTAAATAAGTACAACGTGTTAATCACAAAATACCAGGACAAATGAATTTTGACAAAAAAATACACCAACAATTTACAGTGCTGCTGACTAGTCATCTTTTAATGTCCAGGCTAAGCAAAAGTTACACAGCACTAAGGACATACCAATCACCTAAACCACTTAAGAAAGCGAAAGTTGTTTCAACCTGACTTCTTTTAAAAAGTTACAAGCTATTTCTAATGTGCCCACAGTCTTTGTGCTCGTCAGATTCATGACAGACTTCTGCAATCCATACACCCATTCCTCCAGCCCACGCACTTGAGGAACCTGCCTGTACAGAAAGATCACTAGACAACAGCATAGTGGAAATTTCCTCTCCTTTGCTATTCAACTGGCAGAGTAGCTCGCAAGCTCTTATTTCCATCTGAATGGAGGAGAACTCACATCGGAGCTAGGGCCCTCTCTTGATAGACAGGAGACATTGGCACTGCAAAGAAAGCACACCCCATGCATAGTCTGCTCAAGGCTCCTCCTCACTATTTCAACATTCGTATTCATTGAGATTGTGTCAAGGCCAAGGATGTATTGGCCTGGCCCTTTATGCCACGCTGAGATTCTTGTTGGTTTTGTAAGCACAACTATTAAGTATCCCAACTACATCCAAGTTTTGGGAGGAGACGCAGCGTTTTCTGAAGTCAGTAAATATGTCCCATGAGGACTGAAGAAACATCCTAATATTAAGCATTTATACAATGGTTTAATATGAGAAAACATACTCAGAAAATCCAAATATTTTTATTGGAAGCAACAAGATTATGATAACATGCTTTCCAGCTCAGAGGAAAGCAATGGGAAGACTACCTGAAAACAGGAAAACAAACACTGCCTTCACAAGCTTTACTGGAGAACCTCCATTTAAAAGCTTCATTTCAGAAAAATAAAAGGCCCAGAAGCTCTATCTTGGAACAAATTTAGCACAATGACACGCAACAATCATTCTTTTGCGGACTATCTAGAATGGGGACTCATAAACTTTTTGGAGTTTTGGTTTTTTTGTGGGTTTTTTTTTTGCTTTCCTTCTCTGATCCGCAGCTACCCTCTAGAAGTACGAAGGCAATTCGCGCTCATTCATTCTCGATTTCCTGCGATGCTGGGGGGGGGGGGGGGGGGCGGTAAGGAATGGATGGAGAAGAGCGGCTGCACTGACATGCACGCAGGCTGCTATCAACTGGGAGAGATAAGCGCGGGGCGGGAGCCGTCCCCGCACCTCGGCGGCGGAAGCCCGTCACAGCCGCACCGAAGCGGCCCCCAGAGTCCCTCCACTGCCCGCCCCCCCCGGCGGTGGATCAGGCGGAGGAGGAGCCTGCGGGCCCAATTTGCTGCATTTGCGTACTGAGGCGGGAGGGTGAGTCAGCTCGGGACGCGCTCCCAGAAACTCCTCTTCCTCCCCCGACCCCCACCTGCTCCGGGAGGCGCCCCCGCCTCCTCTCCCCTCCCCCGCTGTCACGGCCGGAGCTATTCTTAGACAGGCGGGCGGCGGCGGTTGTAACGGTTACCGGGGCGCGTGCGCCGCGGCCTGGCGGGCCGCCTCACCTGGCCGCCGCGGCCCCCGCATCCCGCTCCGCGCCCCCCCCCATCACCGCGGGGGGCCTTCCCGCTGCCGCCCCGCGTTCGGCCTCGTCCCCCGCCGCCCCGCGTCTTCGGCGGCGGCCCGTGGCGGCTCGCCCCCCGCCTCCGCCCGCGGCAGCCCTTACCCCAGCTCTTAGCCGTGCGCCCCAGGAACTCGCCGCTGTTGGGGTTGTAGACGAACTGCCGCCACTCGGCCATGCTCTGGCGGAAGGGCTTCTTCGCTTCCTTGGACATGGCGAGGCGAGGAGCGGCTGCGTCGCGCACCCCGGCGGCAGAGCCTCCCAGGCAGAGAAAGCCGCAGCGAGCGCCCGCTCCCCACCGCTAAGTAACTGCCGCCGCGGCGCCCGGCGGGAGAGCGGGCGGCCGACCAGTCACGCAGGGACCTTGCCTCCCCACCTCCGCGGCGAGGCGGGACTCGCCGCGACAATCGTTCCGCCCTCGCCAGCCAATCCTGGCCCGCCGCGCGCCTGCCCCCTGGCGGACAGCGGCCACGCGCCTGCGGCGCGGGAGCCCCGCGTGCGCGCTGGCACGCGGCTCTGCCTCGCGCCCGCTCCGGCTCCGCGCGCGGCGGCGGCGGCGGTTAGGGCCTGGGGCGCGAGGGAGCTGCGGGCACCGCCGGTCTCACTCCCCGCCGCAAGGGGGGGGGACGGACACAAAGGGGGGGCGGCTCTGGCGCCTCGGCGGCGCTTCTGAGATGCTTCGGGCCAGCAGCGTGCGGCCACGGCCGGCGGTGGCGAGACATCGCCATCTCTGGAGGGAGGGAGAGAAAGAGATGTGCCGCGGCGCGGATCGCGCCCTAAATGGCACCTGCGCCCCCCCCCCCTCCCCCCCGGCCCCCTCGCCTTCCCCCGGGCCGGCCAGCGGACAGCTCCGCCCGGGGTCTCGCCTCAGCCGCCTGCCGGCCACGCGTGGGGAGAGGCCCGTGGGGTACACAGCTGCCCGCCCAGCCCCGTGCTCCCTCAGGGCAACCTTCCACTGCCGAAACGATCGTGCTTTTTTCCCCTCCTAGCCCTGTAATCAGTTGGTTTGTGGCACCGTTGTGTTCTTACAGCATCGAACGGATGGGTACCTGACCGTATGGGAGTGCCTGTGTGGGATGAGAGATGCTGCTCTGCAGGAGCTGTTACTGAAGCACAACTACATTAGAAAAAAAATACCAGAAGACAGAAAGGTTAGCAAGTGTAATTTGCACCTCGGAACTCCATTTAATTGTCCCACCATCCTGAAACACTTGGCAAAAGAACATGTGTAAAAATGTTATAGACGGGGTATTGATAATACAACTTCTTTGAGCATAAGACCTCAAAAACTCATTTGCTATCACACTCCCAAAGGTCAAAGTAAGAATAGCATGAAAAATCATTTTCTATCTCTCCGCTGACAGCAGAGGAACAGACTCCATTTACTTTCTGGCATGGATCAAGAGCTTACCCCCTTAAATTCCCTCTTTTCCCAATACTAAACAGAGCAGTGCCAGCCACTGCACACCACCAGCTCCATCACTCAGTCTTGTGGGTCAGCTCTAACATATTCTCCCTCATATACTGCTCAGCCAGTGTAAATAATGGACCATTAGTTAGGGACTTTGCAAAACTCAAGTGTAAGAGGAGAGCTACTACATCAAAGCAGTTCTTAAAAAAGTCAGTCAATAAGCCAGAGATCAAACCCCAGTGAAAAAGCTAAGAGAGACTACAGCTTAAAAATGCAAGAGCAACAATGTAAGAGACGTCTTAAACAAGAGGAATTAAGTATTTATCAGCATGGTTAGTTTAAATCTTTATGATGGTTGCAGTATTATTCATGCCAGAAAGCAGTAAATGTGAAGCATAAAATAGAATAAACTTGTTTGCCTCCTGAATGTCTGATTCCAATAGCCTCTTATCTAAATCATTCTATTTGCTGTAAAACAGCAGAAAATAACACATCACTCACTAATTACTCTGTGTCACACTGATCAGCTAGTATATGCCATTTCAGGCCCAAAATAAGCCATCTCCATTTTTCTTTTTTCTTCTAAATGTCACCAAGCAAAAGACTGAATGTCATTCCATTCTAGCAACTGCTTTGCTGAATTATTTTTCCCAGTTTATTCAAATAGGTATCCTGCACTCTTAAGGAATAATACGGTAGCGAAATGTGCCTATAGCCATCTTTTCAGATGGGGCACCATACTGATTCAGTAATGTTAACGTTTACTAGATGCAAAAGACTGGGGGAGTTAATACAGATAAAAAAATAAGATTGCCTCTAAGGAACAACCACACCCTACATTATGCAATGAAATTTCAACATTTAAATATATTCATATTTAAAAAAGCATTACAGAAAACATAAACCAAAGTTTTAGAGGAACTAATATTATCCAGTAACCACTGAAACTCTTCAGTCTGCTCATCGTAAAACATAGGAATCTTTTTGTGCTCTGCTCCAGTGAGTTCAGAGGCCCAGTTTGACTCTAACAACTATTACACTTGTTTTCAAAATCGGCTGTCTCATGCACCCCCATGGGTGGAGTGGTGGATCCTCATCCCCACTGAAAATCAAACTGTTTCCGAGATGCAAAAGGGTAAATATTTTGACTCATGGACATACAAACCCCTTGTCTAGACACTGATCCCGGGTGAAATAACGGAAAGGTCCATCCATATTCCAGTCTTTGTTAATAAAAAGTAATGAGTGGTGACGGCATGATCTGCTATACAATTAGCTGCAATCACAGTGCAGTGCTGGACAGCCTACATCCCTTCCAGACCTGCATTATCTTTTATGCAAGGCAGCGTCAGGGCACAGTGCGGACCAGCGGCTGCCTGGGGGCCAGGAGCCGCAGGGGACCCCACAGGGCGGGTGCAGCAGGATGTGGCCTCGCAGCCAGGGCCCGTCCCACTGCCCCCAGCCAGGGAACGGGGCAGACAAGAACCCAGGTCTGAGGCCAGGACATCAGCCCTGGAGTCGGGGTCCAGATCAGCAGAGCCCATGGCCAGGCCTAGGCACAGCCAGGCCTGGAGACCAGCACACCTCTGGCAGCGCCGCGTCGAGTGAAATGGGGCTCCAGGGCCATGGGGGGCGAGGGTCAAGTCAGACTGGTCAGGGCAATTAAGGCCTATTAGCGCACTCAGGGCCCTGACCAGTAGGAACAAACATCTGATTTTTTAAAATAATTAGATGTTCAGCTGATAAAACTAATTGCACTTCCATTTTAAACTTGGATTTCTCCAAGCTATTGATTTAGTGCCACAAGGCATTTTGATGCAAAACACCTGATTTATATAGAAATGACTGGACTAAAAACTGGCTCACTGACATTCCAAAATGTAATTGTCAGTGGCAAGATATCAATGAGTTGATGTGTTTTGAGCGGCATCCTTCAGGATGCTGATTCCTAAGCTGAAGGTATTTTGCGTTAGCAGTCTATGTGGTTGTATAAAGTATTTGGTGATAATGTTTAGAAAGGATAGAAAGATTGGTGTGTTCATTTGTTCAGCAAAGCACAGGCAATTCTGTGGCAAAAAGTACTAATGCAATCTAGTGTGTATAAAAACTTGTCTTCTAGAAGGAAGATATCTGTTTGCACTTTGGTGAAGAAACAATACAAAAAATCCATGCACCCACTTCTGATATTTACACAAGCAGGAAAATGGAAATATTAGCAATAGTTCAAAGAGTACTGAAAAATGATCCAGGGAGCAGAAAACAAGCTAATTTACAATACGAAGCTTCCACATTTCAGCTTATTTAGCTTCTGAAGGAAAAAACCTGACAAGAGACTGGATTACTTTGAATAGGTACTTAAATATAGAAAAGAGATCTTGATAGTATGACCTTTTCAACCTCACTGACAAAGGCAATGGTATCCATTTGCTGGAAACCAGCTAGACAAACCTAATGTCGACATTTCCTGACTGTGAGGGCAATTAAATATTTAAATAGTTTACATCTGGAGAGATAGCTGGTATACCTTTTCTTGGGTTTTAAATGTGAGATTAATATACTTTTTAAAGACAGGGTTTAATTCAGCTTTGGAAGAAATGCAGTTTTGTGCGGATAGGCAGCAAGACTTTGGTTACCATCAGATAGCATTGCAATGCAACGTTCTAGGTCAGAAGCAGTATCCTCTGCTTCCAGACACCGTCCAGAAAGCAAGACCAATTGTCTGTGCTGTCCACAGGGATTTTGCCCAAGTTTGGTCAGATGGTTACTGAAATATTTGATTGGGTTCCACAGAGAGAAATGAATGAGTGACACTGGCGGTTCTGAACGTGGATGTCTGACGATTGTCAGGTTTGGGCTCATCGCCTCACAGACCATTCAGCACTAGGATTGGCCCTCAGTTTACAATTTACTGTTTCTCTGGAAAGGCAGTTTTATCTGCACAGCTGATCTTTGTAATGGTGGTAATGCCACATTGGTAATATGTGTTTTCCAAAGCACAACAGAAAGAAAACCACCTTGACTCACTATCAAGAAAATGATGTATGATGATGATAAAAATGTAAACCATACAACACAAAAAAAATCCAAACTTTTAAAATATTAATTATATAAAGATAACGGCTACGTTCTTTTTAAAAATTGTCATGCACAACTCTGGGAAGAAAGTAAAATATGATAGGAAGCAAGATTGCTACAGTTTACAGAGACTTTACAGAGGGCAGTTCTTAGCACAAGCTAAGTTTCTTTTGTGTTGCTAAAGGGAATTTTACTTTGGCCCATTTGGAGGATTCTTGATGACTAGAAAGCCACCCCCTTCTCTTCTAGTTTGGGTCTAGGGTGGACCACAGCAAGACACAATTTTGGCATCAATTGGATAGCTCCCTGGGGCTGCGGTAACTTCCACAGGCATCTGCCCAGTCCAGTTTCAAAGCAGCTTTTGAATTGCAAGAGACGTATGTGTAAGTTAGAACCAAATCTGCTTCTTTATCCTCAGCTAAGTTTTAAACTGTAACTAGAAGACACATGATAAACTCAGGAAGGACCAACTCTAAAAATATTATGACTGAGAAATACTTTCTACTTCATCATACAAAATACCAAGAAACATAAGACACACATTTTCATGAGAAAAAAAAATACAAAAGACTTCCCACTAAAAATGAAAAAGAAAATGTCTGTCATTGTGAGAGTAGAAAGACTACAGAAACAGTTCTTGTGTTTGGTAGTTTGCCAATGAATCAGAAAGGGCTGGTAAAAATGCATTCATTGTGCAGAGCCCCCTCACTCTTGAAAAAACTCCTTTATTCACAGAGACAAGATTCTGCTCTCATATATAGCACGACAACTCCTGTTAAGTCAATGGGAGTTGACTTGCATTACGCAGAGGAGACTTTTGCCGAGATATTCAGCATTTGTTTACAGTAGGAAAGAGAGCCTCTAACTATTGTTGAAAACAATTTCATTGCTTATTTTTAATACAAAGGGCTTGAAATGAGAAAAGCTCAATTTGTAGGAACTTTGTAACTATTAGGGTTTTTATCCATTTTATAACACGTGCAGTCAGGGTTAAGTTTCAGAATTTTTTTCATGGACAAGTAAAAGAGCTTCTTAATTAAAGCTGGTTTGAGAAGAGTTCATAAAAATAAGGTATCTGTCTTACTTGCTGAAGCATTTTTCCCCCATTTTGAGCTAATACTTTGTAAACAGCAATTGAGTGAGGGACCACAGGCACTGTTACTGACGAGGTTTGTCTGCGAGAGACCAGTGAAGTACAAGGACTGAGGCAGAAAAAGAAGCTGGGCAAGACAGCTGGCATTAGCTGATGGGTAACTCTGGGATGGGAGCAGAAAGGGCAGGGGCAAATGGGAAGCCATTAGGAAGAGTGGCTAAAGAGGGAAGATGAAGAACATGAAAGGCAGGGTGAGGAGTTTGGGGCCAAAAATTAAGTTTAATGATGAAACTCACATTAGTTGTGAAGTGCTGCTGAAAGAGATGGTCCCTCCTCTCCCTGTTCCACTGTCCCTTCCAACCCTGGTTGTGATTTTTAGCATTGGTGTTCATTTTACCCCATGATGACCTGACTCAGAGAGCTGAACTGAAAGAAAACAAATCACACAAGTTTAGTTCCCTGACTCGGCTCACAAGGGAGACCAGGGCAGACAGTAGGAGGAATGGGACTACCCCTTTCAGTAGCAGCCCACAATTAGATTGGCAGAACCACATCCTGAGTTCATCAGGGGACTCAGGCAGCAATCCAAGGAGAAAGGCAGCCCTGGCTAAGCCAGGAGGCTGAGGCTGAAACGAAGAGAGTCTATGAAGACAGAAAACTGGAAAAATTGATATTGGAGGGAATGAAAGGCCTGGAGAAATGAGGCAGGGTTTGGAAGGAAGGAGAGGGTAGAAAGCAATTGCAGGAGTCTCTGTCCTTGCTGGAGCACCATGTCCTGCCCCTGAAACTACCGTAGAAAATGCTAAATTTTACTATTCCTTTAGGACCAAATTTTGCGATGCCAATTACGAGCCACTGTACATATGTCATTGCCTTCTGTTATCATAAAAGATGACAACCTATTACTCTTATCAGTGATCGAGGCATGCAACAGGCAAAAGTCTCTTGCAGTAATCTAATCTTATTGGTAAAAGCGGTGGTTTCATAATAACATGATGGTCTCATAATAGTACTGACGTGTCTCTAGGCTGTTAAAAAATGGGAAAAGATAATTAAGCACAAAAACAACAAAGGAACTTTGAACACCTGTAAATTAGAAAAATCCTAGAATTACAGTTCATATAGGTTGGTTAATAAATGACTAAGGACAAGCAAGAAAGACTCATTATACAGCCAAACTCTTCCCCTAAAATTTATACCTACAAACCCAAAAAGCCTCAGAAGACAAATTTTCATTTAAATTTTCCTGTTCTTTATCTGGTATGTCTGTTTAGATATCTATCACATGAAAGTGTTAAATTTTTTTCATTCAGTTTTCCTTCTGCATCTGCATTACCCTACTGATGTAAATTTAGTCCATACAATGCTGCTAGTTTGTGCAGATGACTGTGAAATACAATAACTTGCCCCTCTAATTTACTTAAATGCTACTGAGAAGTTGTTCCGCGATGGGAACTAGTATTTTCAGTTTTCCCAGTCCAACTTTCTTCTCCCAGTCGAGTCACTGATTCCCTTAGTGATCTTGAACAAATCATTTGATTTAATTGTACCCGTATCAAGCCAGCTGGATAACTAAAGTAAAAAGCAGCTCTCCATTGAAAACCAAATGCTATGCCTAAACTGTGCCTTCTTGAGTAAACAAACATGGGTGAGACTAACACATTTTCCCTTGGGACCATTGTGAGGGAGTGAAGCATTCCAAATGCATTTCAAAACCTAGAAGATGGGTTCAACTTTGGTCTTGAAAGACATTTTTGCTAATCCAGTAATTAACATGCTGTTTTTGCACAGAATAAATAAAGGATCTTAAATATTTAAAGCATATTATCACAGTGTTTTTGAAAGAGTCACTATTTTTTAAAACATATTAATTTACTTGTTCACTTCAAACAGACTAGATCTCAACTGTTATGTTTTTAAAACTCTGGTGGCTTACTTAATGAATGCTTGTGACTCATAAGGCCTATTATTAGTCCTTCTGAGCATACATTAGCTAAAAAAAAAATTACAGCAAGCTAGCTTTTATGTACTGTTTAGCAGAAAGTTCACTGTATTATATAAACCATTGCCATGTAGTTCTCCTTTAACTGTTAAAAAATACATTTTAACCTACTTGTTTTGCATATGTTTCATTTTACTTCCTAATCCAGACAGTGTGTGTTACATACATACACTTTAGTGATGGTGGCATCAAACTGAAATCATAAAAATTTTTAACCAGCTTGTACATAGGAACAGCTCTTGACTAATATTATTCATCTGAGGTTATTTACTAACCCTTAGTGAATCTTTCTGCCACTCCATGAGCTAATTTGTTAAAAGACTAACCACCTTCATCTCTCATTAACCACAAATGATACTGAAGATGCTCAGCATTTTTTCAGTGAAGTCCTACATCCATCTGTTCTTGATAGATTCATTCGCAGGGAGTATCTCTACAGTAAGTACAATTGTGGAATGCCCACACAAAGTCACAAGGCCTAGAAATTGAGATGTCAACTTCTTATGTTAAGCAGTCAATCTGTTTATTTGTATAATTTGGAAAGAGGAAGTTGGAAAAAAAAAGAGAACTTTTGAAAATGGAAAATGACAGTCAGCATTTCTTTCTAGTCTGAATGTGTGGGAATTCCACCATTACTCTAATTTTGGTCTTACTTTTTTACAGCATTTTTTGTAAGATTATACTACCCTTACAGCAAATTATTAAATCATTTTAAACAAAATTATAAACTCTCTGCAACTGATTTTTGTTGATTTTTAACTAGCCATAGTTTTGAAAGGGCAGTAGATACACTTTGTAGTCTATAATATAGTTTTATAAACAAATACTATAGGAATAATACAAAAGAGGATCAGAGCTACATAGGTTCCATATGCCCATTTCTTTTGATTCTGCAGGCTCCTGCAGGTTTCATTCCCAGTAAATGCTACTGGATTTTCCCAAAAGTGGCACCAATAAAGGTTTTTAATTGTTTTTAAACTGTATTTTCCAATTTCTTTCACATTTGAACAAACACATACAATGGGCCTCCCTTTCCATTGCTCCCTAATCATAATACAATCTAAAAATGTTCATTCTACCTCCTACTGCCAGATGCAATCCTTTGAAAGAAAACTCTACTTCAACGAGTACACTTAACTGATTTCTATACACTTTAAGGGCAACAGTGGTTACTACCAAATGATAGTAAGATACAAATTTTTAAAGACATAGTGGCTCAGCAAGTTTTTTTCAGATTCATACTGCAGATAAAAACAACAAAAATACACACTCAAGTGCTCACATAATAAGTAAAACTGCTGTGTCTTCTCCCCATGCTGTTCCCCTGCGCAGGGGGAGATACTACCCATAACAGGAATGGGATACTTCCTGCACAGGAATGGAAGTATTTGAGTAGGAAGAGCAGGATTTAGTCCACTGAAAAAATGAAGGAAAAACCTGTCAAAATGTGGTCTGTTATAATCACAGAGCCTATGAGAAAATAAAATCTTAAACTACAACCTCCCCCAAAGTATTAAAAAATAGACTGAAATGTTCTACATCTTTTTTATTGCAGTTCTCTGCTGCTGTAATTGTAATGGGTACTTTGTTGTTATAATACCGTCAATCATCATTTTTTATTTATTTGCTAAATTGTTTGCTAACAGAAGAAAGAGAAGATCATTTATAATAAAAGCCCATCTGTGTAGATTTGTGCAAACATAACTGCACATTCTAACATTCAGTCCAAAGACATATTGGTTATATCTAAGAGATGTATTTGTTAACATATTTGGGGCCTCAGAAATAAATTTTTTAATAATTCTGTAATACAAATAAACCAAAGTACTTACAGTCATCCTAAGGAGCAAATCTGGTTGCAATTTCTGGCAGACATTACAGTGCAGTTTCGCTGTGTGGAAGATGACTTACAAAGCTGATGAAGGAACTGTACTTCATAGGTGCTGCGAAGACTAGTGCTGTGTTCTTAGCATTTGAACACGTACTACAGCATAGTTGGTCACTGCATGGAACACACCTGTAGTGTTAAGGCTGCTGTAAAGCTACTATCCTTGCACTTCAGGTCAAGTTTACTGAAATTTGGCACATAGAAGAAGGTTGTCAACAGGGTTATTAAAGGTTATTAACCAATACTGGAGAGGAATGACTGCTGTTGCCCTGTGTAACTATAGCAGAAAAATACAGAGTTAATCACATTTAAAACAATTAAGTCACTGAAGAGGAAATCATTATTTGCATGGATTGTTTTGGAGGACAGCAGGCAATGAATTCATATTCTATACAGCAGATTTCTCAAATCCATATATGTTGCCCAAACCAGTGTTCAAATAAGTACTACACCAGGAAATATTAAACGTCTGCCTTAAGTCTGACCATGAAATACAATTACATCTGTTTCCTCCCCTTCGGTAATTGTCAAGTGGTTGAGATGATCTCAGTGAGAGAAGATTATTTGTTAGCATCCTAAGTCATTATGTTGATACCCACAGTGAAGTCTAGGTAGGGCAGCTATAATGTGTGTCTTGTAAATATGCGTTCTGTATTTTAAAACATTCTTAGAAGGAGGCTTAATTTCAAATTTTCATATTAAAGTAGGCCTCTTCATTTAATCATTAAGAATTCAGATTACCAAGATACAAACCCAGTTCATCTTATCTACACATGCTGATCTACATATACATACCCTTAAGTAAACTGGGACACAAATAAGCCACAAATTGGAAACTCTGTATTTAGATGGGAGGAGGAATTGTTTATGTGGCATAAGGAACTGTTAGCAATTATTGTTAAAAAAGTGTTCTCGAACACAGACCTAAGAAATTCTGGATTTAGGGGAAGCCAGTGGGGATTCAGGTTTTGCCATTAGTGCCATTTCTATAGTGGAAAGACACAAAACCTCATTTGCAATCCTCAGCTGTTAACTTTGATAAAGTTTTTATCTTTGTACAAAAATCATAATTTAATTTGAATTTCCTGAATTGCATTTATTTACAAAGCTGTGAGTGTTCTATTTTTACCATCATTGTCTTTCCATTTTAATTACATTTGAGGCAGATTTCTTATCTTGTGATGAACATGCAGGTGGAAAAAGAACAGGGAGGAGTTAATGATGGGACAAAGATTGTATTTCTTTTACTAATTTGCTTCTGGCTTATGCATAGATTCTACGTGTATATATTATCTAAATGGTATAGAGAGCAGAGTGGCAGCCTACCCTTTCCCGTATTCTGGTTGCAGCCTTCTGAGGAGACGGGAGCTGCCTGGAGCAGCACTGACCTTTCTGGAGAAGCAGCTCTGAGCAGAGGGTGGGGAGGGCAGGCAGAGGCACAGCTAGCAGGGAAGAGCAGGCAGGAAAGCTGAAACGAACAAAAGGGTTTGCCTGCAGCAGGGAAAAGGCTCAGAACAAGACCTGGAAATAAGGGCGCTTCTATAGGATCCCAGTGGGGAGCTGTGTAAATTAGGTACAGATTAGGAAGCTGCTGAAAGTTGCCCAAATGGAAGGCAGAATTGAGCGGAGGGATTCACCCTGTAAGGCACACTGGGCAGGAGGTTATTTGCAAACTTTTAAATTAGACTCCATTGATAAGCCTCAGCTTGCTCTATAAAGAACTCTCTCGCTCTTGTTTGCTATTTTGTGTGCTAATACCATGTCACTTTAGATAGGAAGCTTTTGGTTTTTTTCAGCATGTTCACTTTAAAAAAAAGGCTGAGTAGGTCTACTTTAAAGCCTTTGGTGACTCAGGGGTCTGTCAGCTAAAAGCGATATATATAAAATACATTATATGAAAATTATACATATATGAATATGTAAATATAACAATCAGCTAAAAATGATAGGCGAGTTGTATGATTATATATATTCCTGACAAGAGAAAACTTCATTCCCGAAATTAATTTAACTGTAATTCTTCAGCTGCTTTTTTTTTTTTTCTTTTCTATTTTAGTATGTCCTCTGTTACTTGAGTTGTTCTTTAACAGCACAGTTTAGTGGCAGGAAAAACACAGCAAGGCTTATTTAAAATCTAAACCCATTTTAAACATTTAAAATCTAATTCCCAACAAGAGATGTCTTGAACAGTCAAATATGATCTCCATTGTTAATCATACAGAAACTTTCCTTGTTTTTAATGCTAGAATTGCAAACTCTGAAAAAAATTAGAATATCTTATTTTCTAACTTGGTTTCTGTAATACCAACAAAGATAAAATCCCATTATGACACACATACTCTGCCGTTTCCTAGACACATGATTTCCACTTCTCTTGGGTCAAACCATATACAACAAATCAGTTTCTAGATACAAATAGCTAATTAAGATTCCTATTGCTGTAAAATACCTTCTTTCATATTACTCACTTTTCTAAGTTTGTATGCAGTTTGAGTCAAGTAGTGCTGGGTTCAGTACCCTTCTTGTTTTGTTTTTAAACAACTTATTTCAGAATAAATCCTTCTGGTATCTGGAAATACGAAGTATTCCTTCACTAGAGCTCACAGCTGTTGCTCAAATAAGACGCACTATGTTTTTTCATATGGGTATGTGCAATCCTAAAGACATTTCCTACTGTACAGTTAATATTTTTTTTTCTAACTTTCTCTTTCATAAGACTTTTTCCTGCTCTAAAAAGGGTTGACATTAAGCAAAAAGTAAATAAAACCGCTGCTTTCTGAACTTGAACCAGCAGAATAGCCTTAAAAAAAATCCTTAGGGTATCACTTAGAATTATACACATAGGCATTTCTGACCACAGAGACTCTTGTAATAAAAAGATTTTTTAAATTGAGTTCTACTGAGCACATATACTGTACTCTCAAGCTGTTCAAGTGTCTCCTGTGTCTCCCTCCCACTGCTTTGCTTCTTTAATGAAATAAAAGCCCTTTAAGTTGACAAAACCATTAATGTTTTCACTAGAAACAGAAAACTATACAAAGGGCTATGCAGTAATCTTTAAATTGCACATTGAGCAGCTGAGAAATTGGTAGGTAAACCTTCCTTCTAGAGATGAATACACAAAACTTCACTGCAATTAGCTTAGTATGCACGGTTAAGTTAGATGGCGTAGTTCTAGCTTGATGGTTGTAAGCTCTGTAAGTGGTTTTCACTTATTGTTGGAAATCAATTTCTTCTAAACAGTCCAAATATTTTCATATCATCTAGGTGACTCAAAGATATATGTCAAAGTCTGAAACATTATTTCTTCATTCTCTTATTTATCAGTTCTGCTGGCAGAAGCATTAATTGCAGTCTGCTAGCTATATAAAGGAAAAAACCAAATTAATAGAGGATTGTTCGCTTGGTTTACTATAAATTAGAATGTATTTGTAAGGAAAAAAAAAGATTCAGACAGCATTTCCTCTCTTGCTACTGCAAAAAAAAAAAAAATCATTGTTCATTTAAAATAATAGCTTTTACAGAATGAGTCTATTTTTTTTTCCTTACCGGAAGATTGCAGGAACAAAACACAATTAATGCATTTGCTGCCATTCCTGATTAAAATGGAGGTTTAAAGCCCTGTATATCCTGTCTTTAACTGATTATAAAATGTTTATTTTTCAGATAATGTCAAGATCACGGTCATTTCAGAACAACAGTTTACTGTTTGGAGCAGTGGCTGTTTCATGGATCTCAGAATAACAAATTATCCCTGTGTCCATCTAGACAACAACTGGAAGATGTTTGCTAATAAAGCTCACTAATTACAACTTCCTCCCATCAAAAGTAATAATTTCCATTGTTGCTTAATTTATAATTCTCAAATCAAAAACTTCCCTTCTACTTTAGTTCTAAACTAAGGCCTAAACAGATACATGTAGCTGATTAATCCCTCAGTTAATTAGCCTTGCATAAATATGGTTGGGAAAAAAGGCTGAAGGGGTGCACAGGATTTATGCTCTGCTGCTACACAGAAGATAATTCCATCACATGTCTGCTCTTGAGTTTATTAGCATAATAAAACCAAAAACCTTGCCGTATGGTACCCATAGCCAGCCTTTGACTTCCGACTTTGCCAAACACCTCCACCTTCTCCTTCTCACTGAAAAAATATATGCAAAACATATAAGAACTTGTGCTCCACATCTACTTAGAGATTGCTCCAAAATCACTAGTATAAACATTAAGGATATGGTGTAAACTGCATCATAACTAACTTGACAGTTTTGAGGGAGGCCAAGTTTCAGAACTGATGCATTCAGTTCACTTCAAAGGAGTTCAGTTTCTTAAATTCGGTAAATCTCAGCATTTCAAAAAAACCCCAGAATATATGGAATCCTGAAAATCACGGTCATATTTTATTCAATAGAAAAGGCATTTAAATAATGTTTGTGCAGTAGGAGATCAACATTCACAAAGCCAACAAGTTTTGTGTACTTAAGAGGAAAAATAGTAAAATTTAGTTAGAAACCATCCGAGGACACCGCATACCTGGAACTGTGTGTGTTTTCTGGTCCATATCTGAATTTGAATGTGAATCAGTCCCTATATTAACCACAACAGATTCTTACAGTGTTGCCATTCTGCAAAGCCTGTTTCCCTCACTGCTGCTAGTTTCGCAGATGAAAAGGAGGTGTTTAAAGGTGAGGAAACTGTTTGTTGGCAGCAAAATAAACTAGCTCGGTAAGAGATCAGGAGGTTTCAATCTCTTGGCAAGAAATCAAAGTTTCCTTCCTTCCTTCCTTTGTTTAAAACACTTGATCCACTATTCTCTGTACACGGCATATGGAAAATTCTGAAGAGATTATCCATTTCTTTATTCCTTTCCCTACCTGGAACCGGTGTAATGTAAGAGTCTTTAGAAGGACCAAATGTAAAAGTCCACATTTGGTTTTATTTCTCATGGGTAGTAGATCCTGGATTAGGATTATGAATTAATGAACTACAAGACTTCTCATCCATCTCTCACTACATTTTCATTCACATCAAAAAGAATATAGCATTTTGATTTAGTATTGACACAGAAAGATGGGGAGAGAAGCAAAAATGTGAGCTGCAAAAATGAGAAAAATCAGTTTGGGGGGAATTCAGGAAAACCAGTATGTGAACACTTACTTATCCATTGCTTGATTCTCATTATGGAATGTCTTGTACTAAGATGAAAGCATGAGAAACTACCGATTCTTAGGCTGTATCAGACAATGTATCATTATCAGATTATTTTAAGCAACATACAAAGTATCCTTACCATTTAGTACAGAGCACATTTTCTAATTTCTTCCTCTGTATAGGATGAAAAGATGCAGTTGTGCAATACAGCTATAGAAAATAGCTGCCCACATTTCTTAAGTGCTGAGAATATTGCTGCTTTTACTATTTATTAAATAAAACCAGACCTGAGTATCAACACATGCATAAATATCTAATCATTACACAGCCTTTTCAGAGCCTCTCAGAGAGTTCATCCTTTTTAATGCAATACTTTATTTTTTTTCATGCAAGTGTGCTCTGACAGCTCATTAGTTTGATGCGAGGTTCCAGATTTCAGCACTATGATTTCTCACTTTCAGCATGTTAGCATGGGAAACCAAAAGTTTACATACTTGTACATAGTGTTGGCAGCACAGCTTAGCTGTTTTAACCAACTATCCAGAATTAAGTCTTTGCCTTCACTCTGGGCAGCAAGATATTTAAATAGGTCTCCTCAAACCTTACTTAGTATTTGGATGAATATTTATTTCTATGTGGATGCTGATTAAAATAGCCTGCACCAGTGATAATTTATTTACAGACATGTACAGTAATTGTACTAAGGAACTGATGTGAGTTATAATCAGCCCCTCTTTGCTTAAGAAAATATTCCTTAAACTATAGCCTAATTTTCAATATATGTTGATTTCATATTTTTCATCTTTTTGGACACCAGTTAATTGCTGATCTCTCATTACATTTTCATGGTAGCTCTGTTTTTACCAACTCCATCATGGTTTTGTGGTCAAAAATAGTCTCTTATCTGTTCACAGAAATGCATTAACATATCAAGTCCTAATGGTGGATAGTATAGAAGTCAGTCAAGAGTAAGGGAGGAAACAGATACCTTGAAAAGAACAAAAAGAAAAATTTCCTGTATTCACCAGAATAAACTTCTTTGCCTAATGACTGTTTTCAAATCAGCTTCATAGTTCTTGCATTATTAGGATAGAATAAAACAGATTTACAGGCTAGATACCATACTTGAGATTACTATTCTGTCAACTGTCCTTCTGCACGAGTTCAACAGAGTTTCCTCCTGTTGTTCGTGATATCCTGTTGGTATTATGTTTTGGGAATAGAAGCAAAATTCTTTTGGGCTTGTTTGTAAATCAGGCATCTCTCTGCAATTTGTTACAGAGGAACAGGCTAAACTGGTAATTGGTACTAGTGGTTCTTCTTTACGATCATGGTACTATTTTTACTGAGAATGACAAAAATTATCCATACTTACTATGAATTTAATTCCTTCATACACGGCAGTGTACAAACAGGAATGATTTAGGGGCTTCCCTGTTTGCTTTTGTTGCAGACATTATCTCACTGGTTCCACTCTGATCATCCCTTTCTACCAAGAAATAGCTCTACTGTCATTTGATCTAGAGAAGCAGTTCCTAACTGTTTGACTGAACTGACTCAACACATCATGCAACTTGACTTCTTTTTCTCCACTTTCGCATTACTAAAGCCACTTCTGACTTAAATGCTGATGATGTCAGAAGCAGGCTCAAACCCTCAGAAGCAACCACTATGGTGATACACTCTGCTCTATGTCCCCCTGCAAAGTCCAGGATACTGGAACAATTTATCTCTCTGTAGTTCCATCAATGTTATTTCCATAGAATGACACGTAACTAAGCACTGCAGACTAGTAATGTAGTTAAAAGAAAGCTTTCACTGCCGTTCAGGAGGTGTTCAGTCAGTATAGTATATATTACTGTAGGAATGCTTGCAGACAGGATTGATTAATAACAAATCTGTTCTTACTTGCAGTTGACCTTTTACCCCAGCGATTCAAAAGTCACAAGACATGTCTAGGACATCCCATGTCAGACTTGCATCAAGTCTTGCAAAGCAAACATAACTGAACATTCCTGTACAATAGCTGTTTTTTTAAACAGTTACTCCACTATTGTGAACTGAACTACAAGTTATGACAACTGATATATCCATAGTCATCCCTTTGGCATTCTTTATAAAAACATGAATCACAGAAACATTCATGACAAGGAACTCCCATCATCAGGACGTGTATACAGTGTGTCATTCAGCCTTGCTGTATCTTTCCACTCCGTAAAACATAACTGTCAGAACAACTTGAATGAATCATATAGGCCAACATGTAGGTTTGGTAAAGAACAACTCTGATAAAACACATGTCAAAATTAATTAGTCATGTTTAGCTTCAAGTAATGCTTGTGTACAGAAGAAAAATGAAAATTTTCTTTCTTCATAAGTCATTCTACCAAACATTGCAGTAGCACCATGTTGGTGTACATGAATTAGAAAACAAAGCACGTGTAAGAAATTGGCCTACTAACAAAGCTCAGACATCGAAAAGCATGAATAAAGAGCATAAACAAGATAGAATAACTATTAAACCAGATTGTGCTTGCACTTGGTCAACAGGAAAGGGAGGAATTAACCACTGCAGCTGCCCCAAAGTTGTCAGAGGAAAAGGAATAGAACTAACACATCCAGAAGGCTGGTCAAAGAGACTTGTGTTTTCATCCCATGTTTCCCCTTCCCCCCACCAAAGCCTTTCACCACTTGGAGTAATGCTTGACTGAAATGGAGTTGACAGCTATTCTTTATGACACCTTTTGTCAGTCCAAGCTACAGAATTAACATGAGGTTTCCCTGAAAGTTAAAGTGGCTTCATTCAGCATTGTGCCAACCTTCTGGAGGTGACAGAAGAGGGTACAGATGTGGACTAAATGTGAGAACAGTATATACTATGTCATATAAAGGAAATGAACTCAAGAGAATGAATGGTGTGAATGATGCTATCTACAGATGTCACCAGATGTATTTTCCCATGGATGCAAGTACTTGCATTTTAACAGACACTGTGACACACCCCTGTGTTCTTGCTTGCCTTCTTTTCCAGGCAAGAGATGCCTAAAGTTTCCCACTCCCTTATGAATACTAAGTATTTATTCACACTTTTGCACATGTGGAGGACTAACTGGTAAGAACTTTATACTAGCTCTGCTCAGGTTCAGACAGTTACATAAATCAAAGTCAGAAAAATACCAAACAATGATATCCTAAGAAACATTAATCTTTTGGTCTATTTTTTAAATGAAATACTAGATTTAGAGTAATAATGCAATGCCTAATTATAAAAAGTCATATGCTTAATTGAATTTGTTTTCAGTTTCTGTCCATGCATTCCTTAATGTGTCTACGAAGCTCCCTAAGGCTACCATAACGCAAAGTTGAAAATGTACTCCCTAAGCCACAATGATCATAGATGACCATAACATTACAAGTGATAGGTCTCATACTATAAAAAGCCAGTAATTTCTCTACTCATAAATTTCAAAATCAGTGTGTTTGTCACTTGGGAAAAATGTATGCTTTGCTTTTAGCAGAAGTCCTAGAACCGCTAGGTTTTTCAGTGCTTCTGTGGTGCTATGAGCCATAGTTGCCAAGATCTTAATTCTTAAATTAAACCCTATTACAGAGAAAAAACACTGCACATACTTAAAATAATTTTTTACAATTCATTACTGCATAAATAGATTAAAGGAATTTAAATCTTTTGGTATTAAAAATCTAATGATAAAGATACAAATGGTTATCATAGCATAAAAGAAGCAATTTATACTTTTTAAGGTAAATGACATGAGCATACGTATCTTAATCAGAGACGTGGACATTCAGATCAGAAAAATGTTACAAATATACCATTAAATGCTGTAAAAGCAACAATATTTTAAATACAGTATTACAAGCATTTTAGTTCTAAAAAACAATGCTGATATTAAAAGTATATAAAACCATGCATCGCTCTATAGCTACACTGGACAATTACAGGCATCTGCTCGAGCTAGAAATCTCACCTTAGTTCCATTTTGCTTTCTGTATCGACATTTGTTTAAGGTTGAAGAATTAAGTATCTCAAGTATTATGTTTGCTAAGAGGCTCTTAACGTAAAGTTGTCTTCCCTAATACAGATGCTACTCGATACCTGGAAATTGCACGCAGGTTCCCATGACTAAATTTATTTCATACTGGAATAGAAAAGTGAACTACTTGCTGCAACACAAGGTGTTTATTGACTAAATGAGCCTTTGCCATGATACAACTGAAGGTACACAGCTAAAGCTTTATTGCCACTGATAAATAATCCCCATGAACAATGATTTCATTAGGTTAATACTAAACCTCATATTGTCTCTTTGTGCTCAGTAAAATTGGTGCAGTAATGGTAAGGGTAACAGGGATGGTATCAAAGAAAATTTGGACTTGAGATACAATGGAAAGCTTTTCCTTTCATACCCTCTCAGTGCCAGCAGCCTTTCTTCAGTGTTGTCCAGGGTACTTTATGTTCTTTAAAGAACAGATTTCAAGCCATTACAAATCTCACATTTCAGCCTTCTTCAGTTAAAATCAGCATGTAGTTCTAAGAGCAGTACTAAGTAAAACAGGGCAGGAAAGCCAGCACTGTTAGTACAACCACTGCAGAGTGGCCAGGGCACTCAGTAACCTTTTAGAGATGGCATTTAATACAATAGAGTTCACAATTCAGTTTTTTAGAATAGATTAACACTTGAATGCATTTTATCTGCCTGAAAAAGAGGCTCCGGAGTGAGATGCCACAAAGCTGGCAAAGGAGGAAAAAGAGACAGCTGGAAGAAAAAAATAGCAGTTTCAAATTACATAATTCTCTTTTGCCACAAGAACGTAAGTATCCCACAACCACAAGGTTATTTTCCTCCCACAACTTCATCCCTCATTTTCTATCATAAACATCCAATGACTTGGTCAATACTTTTGACTTGGGCCCCGACCTTACACACTTGCATATACATTTAAGTTTACTCACATGAGTAGCATCATTGGCTGCAATGAGACAATTCACCAAACATGTAAACCTTTTAGGATCGCTGGCTTTGTTTTTTTAAGGTGAAGCAGGACGTTAAAATAACTTTGTTCCTGAAAGTTTAACAAGGAACTTTACAGTGGCAGGAAGAAGAAAAGAACCAAGCATTTCACAGATTCCTTAAAAGAAGCTGAAATTAATTTTTAAAAGACGCACTGAAAATGCTAACAGAAATATTCTGCTCTATCTCTTCATAGTGCAAAGAGAAGTTGTCCACGTTCTGAAACAGAGAATTTTAGAAAATTAAAATGAGCAATTTCAAACTAACACATTCTTCTCTCTCACACACTGTGCCAAACTGTGCATTATCAGACTTCTGATGTGCTTCTTTGAATGATTCATGGAACTCTTAACATTACAATATCTCACTGATACACATCCTGCTGGGATTTATTGACACTAACATTTTTAAAACTAAATAACCTAATGTTACACGTCCATGATGTCCTGAATTCACAGATCTCAGTATTGCAATACATTTTGAAACACCCAGACTTGCAACACCTGGCATCATAGGGGATATATGATTCTAACATGACATTAAATTCTCGTTCTGTCTATACATAACCTTTTTCCATATAGGAACATGTATATATTGAAAAATTAGTTATGCACTAGAAAACCTACAGCCATTTCAGAGTACTGCTTTATGGCTGTGAAGGATTTGTGAAATGGCATTTCTATGGATGTGAGGTGTACCAATCAAACCAAAGGTCGATGCCACTAGCACTAACAGCTCTCTCCTAGCTGTAATAAGGGGGGGGGGGGGGTTTGATTGGTTTTGTTTTTTTTTTAAATGTATAATGTTTTCTGTCTGGCTTTCTTAAATATATTAGCCTAATACCACTCTGTGAGAGCTTTCTACAGATGGAAGCAATGAGAAATAAAATCACTGGATGTCAGCAGTGGAAGCACTCTCCTAAATCTGTGACAGAACCACATGACTCTTTTCTCTCAACCTCCTCTGCTTTTCACAATCTTTCAGGATCATCCTTCTCAATTAAAAGCCCAAGTCAGAATTCAGCTTATATTGTTTTAAACTATTTGACACCAAGTCTCCCCTCAAAAGGCAGACAATTATATGCTCATAATTCATGAGCACAATTATCCACTAATCCTAAGTAACACTGTTCTTCACAATCTTCACTTGAAAATTACGTATATAAAGCACTGGAAAGGCAAATTTAAAAGGAAAAAAAGGGAACAATTATTTTTCTACTTAGAACAATACAATGTATTACCAATGTATTCCTTAGCTGTGATTAAATCACTTAAAGTATTTAAAACTAAAGAGTTTTTGATTACTGCAATGTTTGGGATGAGCTAGTAGATTATAAATAAATACTAAAGCTATGTGTTGCACATGACAGACGTGACTACAGAAGACATCATATCTATTGGTTTTCCTCTTTTAGATGTTTTAGTTCAATCCCAGTGTCTATATAAAAGAAGTCTTTCAGTTCAGTAGGAGGTTTGCTCTCTGAAAAATAGGAAACAGGGTATTAGCAGCCTCCAGGACTCCAAGGAATGGAACAATTTCAACTTTCACTTTAGTCAATGGAAATTATGGCTAGATGGATGACAGTAAACAGCATGCAGAATCAGTTTTAAAAGTTGCTGCAAACAACTGCCACCTATTTTCTTACCACAGAAAATCAGCAGGATGCATCTCATGAGTAATTCACTTCAGCGGTAGCAAATATTCGCGAAATGTTTCCAATTAATTCGATTTAGGTTGTCATAAAATTGAAAAATAAAATACATCAAAATTTGCACAAGACTCAATGAACATTTGAAGATAGTGTCAACTTGCACACATAACCTTTCCACCATTACAGCACTTAATAGTATAATGCATTTTGCAATTACTGAAGTAAAAATTTATATTGCACTGAAATAAATGTCTTGTAAAAAGCCAGTTATAAATTGCTTTGGTCTATTTGTAGCTTAATGTATCACCAAAATACAGAAAAATTATCAGGAAACCTGATAGTTTAAATGTGATTGTCAAAAAGAACGTGTATTTACTTATAAACACATTTTCTTTGTATATGGTATTATCACTTAAAAGAATACGCTTAATAATAATAAATAAATGCTTTATTCAATTAAATTAGTGCAATCTTATCTTCACTCTGTTAAAATCAACTTTGAAAAGAGTTTGGTCCTGTTGGGTCCTACTTGCTAGTGATATGTAGAGCCTTCTTTTACATTTTATGACAATTTGAACACATTACAATCAAACCACCCAAAAACTAATAGAAATTAAGAAAACAACAGACAGACTGGCTAACCAATAACATTCCACGCTTGACATCGTATATGAGCTCCATTGTCTAACTGAAAATATTACTTGAAAATTAAAAAAATCTTTCCTGAAAACTGTAGACTGAGGAAGTGTTAGTAGAAATAACAAGAAAATAGAAAGAAAACCAACAAATCATTGTATTCAAAATGCTAGTCAGTCATTTCCAACAGGCGTTGCCTCTTCACTCCATTATTGCTTTTTGTATTTCAGAATTTCTATCATTCTAATCTTCTTAGAGAAATATGGTTCTTCATCTTGATAAATCTCCAATAAAACAAAAATATTATCTCCTTTGTTAGAGCAAAGGAAATAATATAGTCTATACAGCTGGTGGTCCTACATAGCCTGTCAATGTCCTAATACACTGATTGGTTCTTCTTTAACAGATGGACTGAGTTTCTGAAACAGTGTCAGAATATGGAAAGTTCTGAGGTGGTTTCTACTCTTTTTGTTAACGATGTGATATTTACAACAACAAACAAACTCCTGACTTAGCTTCACCTCCGTTTGCGTAACCTCTGGAATCTACTCTGTTAGGATCATTCAGTTCTTCAAACAGTCCCGTTTCAATAATTTCTTCCTGCCAGGCTATAGGGACAGCACCTGTTGCAAACTTTTTGAAAAACTTCTTATCTTTGTCATCAAACTCAATTCCTCGTATTTCAGAGAAGTCAGCAATGTCTGCAACATCTTTGGCATAGACAACTGATGGATCTGGCACAAATGGAGGGTCAACAAGGTTTGCCTCTAGCCTGTGGAAATTTATTGTTTTGAAGAAACCATGTTTTCTTGGGTCATCATCTTCATTTCTGCAATAAAGCAAAAGTTTGTTAATCAGTATGATGTTTTGCTCTCAGATAGATACAGGTGTGTCTTTGTGTTGTATACGTGAGAGTATTTTAAAGTAAGGAGAGAAAGATATATATATATATAAAAAATGCAATGCTATTCATTTTTTCATAACCAAAGAATGCTGCATTGCACAATATAAGCAAAGCTGAGAAGGACAAAACATCCTGATCCCATTATTCATTACTCTGCCTCTCAGGGTGAATCAGTCCAGGCAAGGTGCCATGCAAGAGTTGCAGTGCTGCTTCTGGCAGCACACTGAGATACCCATATACAAAGATACACTTTAACCAGAACTGAAGGTATAGCAAGATGGGGAGGGGGAGTATCAGATTTACTGTCCAACAATGAAAGTCCAATGGTTGGCTCTATATTAACTAGGATAAGAATATCTATTCAACTCTAGACTGTGGTACATTGGGTCAATACATCTACAGACTGACTCTGAGGAACAACAGTGAATACGAAACTAGTGACAAATGACATTTCTGGTTTTATCTTAATTCAAAGCAGCTACGCATTTACATAATAAAACTCAGTTATGTCACTCTAATAAACACTCCAAGTTTTAGTGTTTTGTTTTAGTGTCACTCTAATAACCACTCCTATAAATGAACAAAGATTTTAAGCAAAAGATTCACAAATTATTACATTAGCAAAAGTATGTGTGCCATACTGTCACAAACATAATCCTTTATTAATATTGTTAAAACCCAGTAATAAAATCCAGAAAGGACTAAAATAATTGTAAATACATATTTTAAGTACATCTTACGAAAAACAACTGCAGACCTCAGAGTCAACTTTTGCTGTAAAAGAAACAGTGAATTGTTTTATTGTAGACCCATAGAGAGACTTGTAGGATATTCTGATGATAAGAATAATCTGGTGTGCTCATTAAAGCACGACCAAGGACCACACCTTTTGAACTGCGCCTCTAGCATTAAGGCATGCAAAGTTTGAGTTTTGAATTCTAATGAAAGGAGGTGCAGAGAGGGCCGCTGTATTTTCTACACCTATGCATTCTTTTTTTAATGTATTTATGGATGCACTGGTCTTGAAAATGGTAACATAGGAAAAAAAATTTGTCTGGTTTTTGGCCTCAGAAAATGGCAGTTGCTAACACGTGGCTTTTTACTTTTCCCACTTCCGTACAAAATCATATACGTAGCAAAGTGTAAGCCCTCATGTATTTCTAGATAATGCTCTATGAACAAAATGTAATGCATACCTTTGGCAAGTCTTTTTATCCTTGCAAATGTGTAGAAGCACCATATAGAAGAAGTAGATTTGTGTGACTACAGAAGATCTTCATTTTTTAAGACCTCATACCATGTATGTAGAACAGCTCCTCCAGCTTGCCCTGCTGCCAGTTCCTCATAAGCTGTCCTGCCATGCTTCCAGCCTGCCTTAGTGCTATCCAGGCACAGCTGAGATGAAGCTACCAGCTGCCCTTTTCATCTCCCTTGTTAGAAAATTTTCATTTTGTGCTTCTGCTGCCTGGTTCTTCTGAGCAGGTCACCACAAGCCACTAACCACTGTACATCACCATGACCAGGATGCTAAATCACAACCTGAAGAATGATAGATGCTGCCATCCGGGCACCCAGGGCAATGAAACAATGACGTTTTCAACCCAAAGGAGCCATATGAACACAATTATGACTGTATAGATTAAGGCAACAGGGATCATGACCTCTGCATATGCATAGTCTTGCAAAGCCATCTCCTAACTTAACTAGCTAGTGATAACCAAGTACTTTAGCAGCCCTCGAGCGTGATGTTATTTATTTACATTCCATGTTAGCCTGAAGTGCATTAGAGTTGCTGTTCAAATTAACTAGTGTCCTGAGAACACTGGTGGACTAGTAGCGCTGACAATCCTACTGGGCAGATGCACTCCCAAAAATTTCACTTTATTTTGCTTTTCCTTTCTTTAACATAAACCAAAAAGCACTAGAAGCTGGTGAAGGCTCCAGAATGGATTGCTGCAGTGTTTCTCCTCCTGATGTATTTTCTGACACCAGCAAAACCATAAAAAGTTTAAAAAAATAAAGCTCCAGGAACGCCATCTACTGGAACCAACTGAGGCATCTTCCAGCTAGCTGGAAATGAACTTGAGCTCTTCCTGTGTGAACTGCATGTTTACGTAACTTAAATAGAAAGAGCAAATGAACTCATCTAAACTCTGTCAATTTTGTATTCCTCCATTAAAAACAAAAAAAAAACCAAACAAAAAAACCCCCCAACACTTTACAGATTTGGGATTTGAGGTGTCAATCCCAAAAAGCTTGAGTGGAGAAAAAGGGTTACATCTTTCCTGAGTTAGCTAGTGACATTGAGTCTTCAATAAAAGAGTGGAGTATTTTAAAGAGTCAGGTGTACAAAGTAAAGCTGTCCTTGAGAAGCTTTAACTTATGCAACAGGCACTTATGTAGATAACCCAAGGTCTTGCTGTCCTTAGTAGAATTACAGTACTAATCTTTACATAAGGATGAGCTGTCCTGAATAGTATCGCCCTGTTTAAGAGGTACACGCAGGCTTTTATTCCATATCATGCCTAGGCATGGTATACATCCTATCGTTTTCCTTCTCTAAGTATGGAACATAAGAGTAAGAATATCTTAAATAGCAGAAAATTTAAAATAATCTGTGCAATTACCTTTCTGTGTACATTTCTCCCATTGCTGAGAAATAATGAAACCCTAAGCAGACAGAATGATTGTAAACGATTCCCTTGGCAAAGGGAATGTGGTTACAGTAAGTGAACAGCCTGTTGCTGGTTTTGCTTCAGACTTGCTGAATGAACTTGACCAAGTCACTCAGAATCTCTAAATTTCATTTTCCCCTACTCTGAAATGTGTTTCCTTCACAACATGCTGTAAGACTAAATGTCTGCAAAGCATGCTGACTTGTCAGGTAGAATGCTCTAAATGTTTTTTATTAAATTTATTTTTAAAATAAGCTTTTTAAACATATTACAAATAATACGGATTTTGTATCAAACATACTCCGTGTGCTGTTGAAAATATTTTTTTTCTGCAGCCTTGTGGAGTTGTTGGGAAAACTCCTGAGGCACAAAGAGTAGTTGTCTTCATTTAGCACTAGAATAATAAGAATATGTACATTAATGATATATTACCTTTCATTGAAGTTAATTCTTTCATGCAAATGTGTAACTAACATTTTGAAAAACTGTTCCACGTTGTTATGAATTATAAATTTAGAAGACTATCTGTGCATTTTCATTAAGTCCCTGTGTCTATTCCACCTTTAGATTGGAAAAGCACCTGACATGTATTTGTAATCATAGGTGATTCAAATCATGGTGTATTCTAAAGACAGGTACTATCAGTTTCCTATTTGTTTCTTACATTTTTATTATATTTCTTTTATTTTGTCTATACTGCAAATGCAGATCACCAATCTGTCTCATTAAAAATGCAATGAATGATTGATTGATTTAGATATATATGTACACACACACACACCAGAGGGATCAGAGATATTACAAGTTAAATATTACAATGCTTATCTTCCTAATTTTCTTATTGAACAGTTACTTGAAATTGCTAAGTCAGGGACACATCCATCAGTCTTTATCAACCCAAAGCCACGTCTGAAGTCCCCAAAAATGTTTTGCTTTACAAGAATTTGTGCCTAATATTCTTTTCCTCCCTTTTCTCCCTGGGATGAGTCAGGAAGACCAGAACCTCTACAAGATTTTTTTAAAGCACTTGAGCAAAGCAGAGGGGTTAAGATTTCTTCAATAAGAAGCCACTGATGCAGCCTTGCAAGTCAGGTATCTGCAGGGAAGAGAATCCACATTGCAGATTTGGACTTTTGCCCACATCATTCCAGTAAGTGATACAGCCTAAGATACTGCATTCAGTCTGCATTAGCATAGATGCAGGTATCTACTTGAATATCCTTTACCTTTAGGAAAGAAAATGCAAGAGAAATGGGCTGCTCCCTTCTCCCGAAACTATATAGAGTCTAACCCCACAAAATACCAAGAAGGGAACTCCTATGAGTAGTCTGAGGTAAGGATGGACATTCACACTATTGCAACAAAATTCCTTATTTCCATATTATCTTCAAAACTTTCCACCTCTCTCTTCCTAGAAGTGAAAGGGAAAATTCAGTACTCTGTAGAAAGTCAAGATCTAACCTAATTTTGTGTAATACATAAAATAATAATATTGTTTGCAGCTTTAGTCTGGCTTTTACTGAGTTTGAGAAGTAAGGCATACCTGCTTCCTAAACGATTCTCTGTTTTCTTAGCCAAAAACAGTCGGCAAATATCTTTCGCTTCCTCTGTAAAGCTGGCATGTTCAAATTTCACCTCATCTTCCAGAGTTCTTCTTTTAACCTCATCCTTACCGACCTTTTCTTTGAAATCCTTGAATGGTGTTCGCCCAGCAACCATCTCATAAATACTACACCCCATAGCAAACCAGTCCACAGGATAGCTGTAATCTTCCTCCTTCAGGATTTCTGGAGCCATATAACCATTTGTCCCAGCCTATTGTAAACATAAAGACAGATTTACTATACAATGTCAGTAATGAAATGCATCCAATTAAACAGACTAGTCTATAATTCTTCCAAAATATTAGTAATACAATTGACATATTTTGTATCTAGAAACTCCATATAACTGATTTTTTTTTTCCTAGAAACTCTGAGGTATAGCTCTGTTTTAGCACATGGACGGTATCTGTCTTTAAACATCTTAGCATACGGGAAAACTGTCTTAAGTATGCTCTTCAAAGGTGGAAATGCCTATGCAATTTCTACCTAAATGTGGTTTCTTTTAAAATTAATGTTTAGCTTGCTTTCTTGTTCTGTATTAATTTTTTTCCTGTTGAAGAAAGTGTTGTCGGGTTTGTCCTGTAAACAAAACTAGCAATCAATTTGAAATGATTAAAAAAAGACAAAACTCAGACAATCACCGATTCCCTCCCCATTCAATGGTTATAACTGGTCCAACACAGGGGTCTGCTGCCAATGAGAAAATTCTCATCAAGCCAGTAGATAAGCTGCATGAGGAAGTTCTCATCCACACTCCCTGTTGGTTTCTGGAAGGAATTACTACCATCAAGGGCCAAGAAAAACTCTTAAAACCATTCTAAGAAAGTAAACCTATGAAAATTATAATTAGAAAATTACAGGCGTTCAAGTGAAAGAACGAGTTTGTATTTTGTAACTGAAAAAAGCTCACTGAATGAAGACTACTACTATACGCAGCACTAATGGACCCTTGCCCAAGAGAAGAAATGACCGCTCTTTGAGAGGGAAATCTGCCCGCTTCCTTCCCAGATCAGGCCTGGCACACTCCCCTTGGGGGACAGATTGCACAGTGTTCAAAATAGCTCCTGCTGCCTCTGTCTCGAGGGAGCCGATTCACCTGGGAGGGAAGAGAGGAGGGCAACCTCTCTCCATACACTTTCTGCTGCACTCTTACATGACTGAGGATGCGAGATTTCAATCAAAACAGCATTCCCTCAGCCGACCCAACATTTCCTGCTGCATCTGATGCCGTATCCTATATATTTACCAGATTCAGCTAACAGCGGTAACTATAGAAGAGGTTCAAGCAACTTCTGACGTATCTTTTTGAAATACTAGGACTGATGTATTAGTAGTATTACAATTTAAAATGAAAAATTATGTTGTGCAAAATCCCACTAAAGGTTATTCAAGATGGTCATTATTGCTGCTACCAAAACACAGGTAGTGACAGAGCTTCACTTCAAAGCAAAACAGTTAGAAAAACGTAACTAGAACTAGAGCTCATTTGTGCATATTATATTTGTAAAAAGCACAGGCTCAACACATGAATTTTATTTTACAGGGTTTGGGTAACTCCTCTAATTTTTACAACTTTAGGCACAGTATTTCTGAGCCAGGTCTTCCTATAAACTTTAGCTCATGCCACTACACATTATGGCATATACTCTACCGTAAACAATGTGTGCAAGAGGGAACATCTTAGCATCAATTACAACATAAGTCTAAAGGACAGCAAATGAAATCCAGTTTGTTTTCCCTCTTTGTATTTTTTTTACTTTTAGGGATATAGAGCAAAATCCTCCATTTGGTTGAAAAACAGAAATAAGATGAGAAGAACAAAAATATCAGCCAGGTTGGAAGAAAAAAAACAAAAAGAAGTTTAAAAGTGAACTGTTGTGTCACTCACTAAAAAAGTGCAGAAGATCCATATGGGCACAGAAGTACAGAGGAGCCATATGGGCAATGCAGCAGCTGACATCATTCCACATGTAATTTGTACTGTTTGCATTAAATTTCTCTAAGTAAAAGTTAATATTGAGAGATACCCTGACAGTATTACATTTTCATGTATGATTACTGCTCCATTCAGAAAGAGGGACAAGTGCTCAAATACGGACCACAGAACCCCAGATCCATCTGGCCTCAGATCATGAAACCTGGAAGGGAGTGGAGGGGTTGAGAGCAGTAGAGAAAATTTGGTACAAAAGGATGCCCACAGAGTTCATTGCGGGTTACTGAACACAGACACTAAATAGGCTTCTGGAATATTTTTTGTCTTTTTTTTTTTTTTCCTTCTCCTTCTGGGAAGCAATAAACATTCTTATTTTTACTGAGATGAAGCTGGGGCACTAATGCCTTGAAGAACTGATGAGTCATATCATCGTCAAAATGTATCCTGACAGCACAGTATGGTCCTTCCGATAAGACATTACTTTGCTGCAACTTAGCATCATCATACAGGAACTGGAAAAATCTGACATGCAAGTCAGAATTCTGTGATAATAAATGTGTCTCAAGGCAGTTCCTTTCAGACTGCCTCTTTCCTTCCACTTGTGTTCTCTTCTTCCAAGGTTGTTTTTTCAAAAGGAATAGTTGCCAAGTAACTTCAGTCTCTTCCATGTGCACCTTCCACATAACCTTCAGTAAGTCACACCATACAGAACACCATGCTTTGACATGGTACTCATGTTTCTCAAGAACAGAGAAAGCAAGACCATAATCACAGACCAGAAAGACTGTATGACCACAATTTAATAGAAAATAGAGATGGACCAACAACAGCTTCCTTTCAGACTGAAGTGCAAGATGGGGTTACTGTGAACAAGAATTACACTTCAAAATTCTAAATTAGTAGCACTGAAATCTTTTGAGCTGTTGTTATTGACTTGATCCAGCTCAATCTGAGAGAAGTCTAGAAACATATATTGTTCCTCTGGTGTGTCAAACCATTCCAATTCAGAATTTTATGACAGCTGTTTTTCTCATGGAATTTCATAAAAAAATTGAACCTGATCTTAAAACAAATCTCTCCCAATCCTAAAGCTTTTCTACGATTCATAATGAAGGAACAGGCTGAGAAGCAGGAATCTAAACCTAATCTCATAACCCCTGAGACTCAAAACCCACTGAAATATCACCATTTTATAGCAGAAACAAACACATTTCACAAGTAGTCAGCAGTGATGATTAAGGGGGAAGAAACACATGAACAAGCAGGGGGAAGAAATACGTAGGTCTCTGCAATCATTATCAAAACAGGAATTTGAAGAAAGCAAGAAAAGAGCTTACATTTTAGTCTCTTCCACCTACTTCTACATGTGTGGAGCTTTGGCAAAATCATTTGGGAAGAAAGATGATCATTTGGGAAGAAAGATGACAAAGTCCTAAGCATTTGCTGTATCAGGGAACACAAAAAAAGGAATTATTTAACCTCTGGAACTGCAAGAACATACATCTTTCAAATAAAGATTTAATTCTATCTTTGGGGAGTAGACAGCATTAGAGGAAAGCTAAAACCTAACATTGCTGCACTAATCATTATGGAGAACAAGATGTCAAAAATCAGATCATCTTTCACGGAAAAGAGATCCTGTGGCAACATGAAAGGCAGCCTCAATGACTCAGGGGAGGTTTATTGAAGCAGGTAAAACAGAAGGTTAGTGAAGGGAGTTTTAAACTGTACAACTCTCACTAGCAGTAGTGAGATTTGAGTAGCAAAAAAATAGTGTATTAGATAGCAAATGTATCCACCGATTCCCAAAGCCAAACTGAAACAGAGTAATGAGTTAAGTTACTCTCTGCAGGCCAAGAGGTAAATAAATATACTGTAAATTTTACTCAAATGTAAACAGGAAAGAAAAAGGACAGAGACCAAAGGAATTAAAAGATACCACAAAAAAGATAAATGCATCATTTTTGAGGAGGAGTCTATTTTCCACAGGCTGGTATTGAATATTTAATTCAGTTAGGATTATCTGACCATGCCTCAGAATGGATACCTGTAAGTATGGGTTACTGGTATATCTATCACACAAAAAAATCATTAGGTTTGTAATTGTAATTTTGTAATTGTTTTCACTCAGTACAATTTATAAGTAACTTCAGAAGTTGTGTATTAACTGAAAAACACTTTTTCTTACTAGATCTTATTGTATATGGATAAATTCCACTCTTTTAATGGAAACAGGGAAACTGAAAAAAAAACATACTCAGAAAGTTGAATTCCTTTGTTGTCATCTCTACACTACTAGGATGTGCATTGGGTTTTGACCAAGACTAAGACCAAGCACATTATTTTCTTCTTTTCTGTAGCATTCCTGATAAGACCAGGAACCATTTGAACATACCTGTTGACTGCTCAAGTGATCTTACAGAGACACATAAACACATGGAATTACCCCTTCACTGACCTGGAAGCATCTAATGGGACACAATAAAAAAAAAAAAAAATCACAAAGGAGCCAAAGAATGTTATATTATCCCAACTTTTTTAAAGAAAGCAGAAATCATATGCCATTGCAGAGGCACGCAACTTTGAAGTGTAGTCAGTGCAACACTAGGTATTTTTTGCTTGCTTTCCATCTAAAACTGTCTTTTGTGATGATGAGCAGGATGCCTTACTTGCATATGTGGTTTGAAATATAAAAATAGTCATTAAATTTCAGTCAATTAAATTTTAATTTACTTGCTTTTGAAAAGGGTTAACAGATCTACTTCTTCCTTTATTTCTCTATCTTGAGAACAACCCAAAATCCAATTTTTCAATAATCCTCTGAAACGTAATGACCAAATGCTGTCCTTGGATACATTAGTGAAGAAGTTCTGCTAAGTGGAATTGTTGCTTTGAGTGTGGTTTGACAGGACATAGTAGAAATGACTCATCTGAAATTATACAAATATTTCTTTTGTGAAATGTGATCCTGCATAAATTTTTAAAAGGTCACATAATTATAATCTTTTAATAATACAAGATGTGATCCTGAGAAGCACTAAGTGCACTCAGTTCCCAGTACAGTCAATGGGTACTTGGCACACCACAGCTTCGAGCAGAATGAGGCCCACGGTATAAGTACACTCATACAACCTATTCAGACTGCAGTCCTGAGAAAGGAAAGTCCCTTGAACACTGCCATTACCCCAGCTTCTGGCAGATGCAGGGGAGAAAGACACAGAACCCTCTGGAGCATTCACCAGCACAGGAACAGGCAAATGAGGAGAAACGGGATTTAGATCTCTCTACCTTTTCCCACAGATCTCTGCAAAACAAACTCAACTGATATCACAAACCAAACAGTAAAGCAAATCAGAATGTCTATCTTTTGTTTGCCATGGCACAAGAACTGTTGAACAGAGGAAAAAAAACAAGCTGAGTTTAGCTCTATCAGCTGTTTCCTGGGGTTCAGTCCTTCCTTCCTCCAAGGGGTGCCACTGCCTGCTTTGTTCTCTTGTCCAGCTGTTCCTCCACTCCTTCAGCAATGCCCTTAATAGACCCTGCAGGAATGCAGGAACAAACCACAGAAAACTATTCTCTGCACACAAGCTAATAGGCCCTAGATGTAAAGCAGAACAACTGATCTGCCTCTGTCACTCACTTTACAATCTTCATTTTTCTCCCAAGAGCCACTGTGAGGAGGAATGGAGCGTAATTTAAATGAGTCACACAGAATTGCAGTTCCTCCACACTTTCTCACCACATGTTCATACAGTAACAAGAAGCCAGTTGATGAAATGAATAGGCAACTATGTTTGAAAAGAAAATAAAATCAAATCCAATTAGGACAAAAGGCACCCTTGAAAAGTCTCACAGAACAAAGATTTTGCTCTAGTTTTAATGCTTAACAAAGGGAAGGACCTTATGATGGGATGGTCTATCATAAATTGATGGGCTACTGATTCAGAAGAACACAAGGACTGTTCAGAGTACCAGGAAAAGATAATGAGAAAGACTGTATAGGAGCTTAAGAGCTACTGAATCCCACATGCTTACACAAAATTCAAGACCAAAGTTTTTTTCATTTTCACATAGGAACTTAATTTTAACAGGGAAAGCTGTCTGCCTTTAAAAACCCACACAGATAAAAGCACAAAAGGGACAAAACAAATTTCTGCTATATTAGAAAAAAAGGAAACAAAATTGCCTCAGGGTCCAAAGTCACTAGCTGGAGTAGTAAAAAACTCCACCAATGGTTCCTACTCTTTCAAGCCTGGACATCAGTGGTCCTTGAAACCAAGAAGCTGCACAAATGAAAGAGAAAGCCTCTTCTGTGGTAGTAAGGGCAGGCAGCCTCTGTGCTCACACTTGAGAAGAGAAATAGACACAGCTATAGCATGTTTTCCAGTTTAGTTTCATGCTATATGAAGATCAAAGGGATAAATGGCTTGAGGAAGCAGAGTCCAGTAACTGGGCACCAATTTTAACTTTGGACTCTAGAGCATGTCCCTGCTTTCCTCCTGTGTGATCATGCGTAAATCACTGTCTTTGCCTCAGATCCCTACTGGAGTCACAGTTTGCTAACATCCCCACTTTGGTGAAGTGTCATCAGAAGAAATATGCATTCATGGGCATTGAAGCACTCAGACATTACAGGGATGGAGCATATCGGACAAGCAAAACACTTAGGACAGACTCATAACCACACAACTAGAATTCAAGAATTATCAGGGTTCTCTAGTCTTCCTGTAACATGACTTTCCCTTTAATTTCCCTTTAAATCTCTCCTGACCATTTCCCATCTATAAAGTTGGAATAATAATACTTCACTTCAGAGATGTTTATGGTTTTATTATTTAATGACCACAGAAAATTCCATAAACAATATTGATAAAGGAGAAAATTCTCCATCTACTTAGCTCTGTATATATTTTATGAAGCTCTTTATAATGAATGCAAATACAGTAATCATAGCACAATGCATAGGTGGCTTTCTCAAAAAGGGGACATCAAAGAGAAATTCTGTATCCAACACCAGTGTGACTGAGGAAACAAGACTGCAAGGTGCCCTGAGAAGGGTATTGGCCCTCCAATGTAGGTATAGCCCCTGTAGGTTAAGTAGTGCGAATGACAATGATGCCTGGATGGTTACTGTCTATCACTGAAACTCACAGGATTTCATCCACCTTATCTTAGTCAGGATTATGACTAATGTTGGAGATACAATTCTTTTACATGTAAATCCAGGAAGATGGGTACTGGCTGCAACAGACCAAAGGCCCATATGGCCAGTTTACTATGTGTGAATTGGCCAAAAAATAGGGAAGACTACAAGAACCTGGTGTGTACATTGATACTTCTCTAATACTTTCCTAGACTCCAACTGTTTGCAGTTCAAGGGCTTCCAGAGACAGAAATGGTTTCTCTAAACAATGTTGTCTTCCATCAATTGTCCACTCTCCCCCTGAACCTGGATAAATTTTTAGACCCTCTAAGATCCTTTGCAGGAGTCCTGCAGCTTAACTACACATTGTGCTAAGAACAACCTCCACATATTTTGAACCTGCTACCTTCCACCAGCAGATTTTAAACTTGAACACTGAGCAAAAACAAGGCCACAGTTTTCACTTGCTTGTATCTGTAATTTCAGGATTTTCTTTTGTCTTCATAAAAAAGTCATTATACATTTGTTAACTGAAACTACTCATCACAGTAAGCGGAATGTCACATGTGGTCCAATAAGAGAAGTACTACATTCCTCACCATCCCGTAGCTTACAGTTACTGCAATACTGCTTCTGGTCAAAGCCGTCAAATCAACAGTTCAAATTATCAGCCAAATGTTGCATTTCTTACCCAATAAAGTAAAAACACCTTTGACAATGTTGAACCAACAAGTGGCCCACTAGATGATTTACCAAACAGATCATTCCAGAATGTGTATTATTTTTTATAATAAATAATGAGCCTCAAGAGACAAAGGGACTGAACAGTAGTATTTAGGACTTACATGCATTTTTCATATTCAAAGAGCTAATTAAACTTTCTACCAGCTCTAGGAACTTGATAAGGAATCTTATCTCTTGCTTTTTTATAGAACATGCTACAGCACTAATTAACTGTGAGATTAAACTGAATGAAGAACAAGGTTAAAAGTCATGCAAAGAGACCAATTTTAAAGGGCTCCCATGTCTTTTCCCAGGCAGAAAAACATGTCTCATGGGAGGCACGTCCTTTGTAGCAAAAGCATTTCATGGGACACATTGCATCCTCATAATTTTAGATGACTACAGTACCCTTTCTGCCATCTCCAAAACTGCAGGAGGCAGAATGATCCCACAAAATCATTTTTGCTCCCTTCACTCTCATGATCATGGCATTCACAGTGGATAAGGTTGCATTCTGTAAGGTATATGTTTCAGAGATTAAAAAAAATCTGAAATACCTGTCATGATGACACACTTCATAACTGTGATTATCAAAATTTCTAAGAACAAAGTTCTGCTAGTAAAACGTAACGAATTTTACATGTCATACTTAAAAATGCATAAGCAGAATGGTGGTTTCAAAACTGTAGAATAGCAGCAAGTCACTCTAATCCTGAGCAAATGAGGGGCTGTCATTTTTCAAAGTGCAAAGGAAGAATAAATTTTTACAGAATCTTATCCAATAAGAATGCCATGTGATAATGACCAAAGGTCAACCATAGAATAGCTTGCTGAGTTATTTTTTATTTCACAAGTCTAAACCCTCCTCCCGCTTCTCAACTGCCTTGAAATTAAACTGCAAGTTTCAGGAACATCTAAATAGATTTCCTTCTGTTTTCCTAAGAAATAGAATCTTATAATAAACAAACATACAGGAGGGCAAAAGGACATTTTGAGTAAGATTTTAACCAAAACATGTTTTTCCTATAAAAATATTATGATGTCCTTCAAATATATAAAACATAGCACAGGAAAACTATGAAGATGCCTGAAACCTCTGAAGATATGAATGCACTTTTATAAATACTACAAAAATACATTTGTCTTATTTTTCACAGTTGTTATGTCAATATTTAAGCTCTCTGGCTTACATGCATCTGCACAAAAGTACTTCACAGTTTACATGCAACAGTTGCTTTGCACAAAAGCCATACCCAGTAAGGGTAGAAAGTTCTTCCCGAAATAAACAGCAAATATGTACTGACTTCTGGGAAAATGGAATTAAGTTCCTCTATATTTTGATATGCGGAGGATATGAGGGTACTAAACAGAAAAACATGCTTACTTTTCTCACAACCATTCTCAGGAAATTAAGTGGTATTACTCTTTTGGATAAGGGCAGGAGCATTTGACTCACATAAAACAAGTAAATTTTGAGTTGTATGAGGAAAAGTTGTAGAGACTTCAAGAAAAAGGATGCCAGGTCAAACTGTTCAAGTGGAGAAACCTGGAATGGAGGGTCCTTATTTCTGTCATATGCAAAAAGAACTAGTTCCAGAATCAATCAAGTGAGTACATAACTAGACAAAACATTTTGCCTGTGCAAAAGCCATCTTTGCAGGCTCTCAGTTTCTCCTTGTTGCTCATTTCAATTATGTAAGATAAAGAGAGTATCACATCTAAAAAGGCGTAATTTTAAGATACAATCTAGTTTATTCACGGTATGATCGACACCGATGCTACAGGCACATTTGTGTGAAAAGTCATAATGATATTTCCTGAAGTCCTGAATAATTATATTACCACTGGCAAGGAGTTTATTTCTGTTTCCACTGATGTCATTAAGAACTCTGTCTGAGTAAGTGTGCATATACACATTTCTAGGTAGATTGCACAGGTACATGTATGTACCACTAGAAGATCCCATATAATTCATATTTGTTTCATGAAGAAAAAATATATTTTAAGTAACTTTCAGTTGCCTTCTACATCTTTTATTTCCAAGACACTTATTGTTCAAACTTGCGCATTTTTTGTGGGATAGCTCCATTCTAAAGCCAGCTAGCACTTCACAAATACGAATCAGCACACCTTAGTGAAATTAAAGTTTTCTAAACTCTGTAATTATTACTGTATCAATTACTTACAACTGCCTATATACGTTCAAAATAACATTCACATAGAAAGCCAGATGATTCTACTTGCTGCTTTAGCAATTGAAAAGAAAGGGGAAAAACTAAGGCTAGGTATCCAACTCTTTCTAGACCTTTGTAAGGAGCATTGTTTCTGAAAGTAGGGTATTTTTATTTATAATAGTTACATACAATTGGTATAGAGCACACAAATATTTCTCAAAAGGAGTATATGTGATGACAATACTTAAAGGATACCAAGGCTACTTCTTCAATTAGTATTAGTACTAATAGTACTAATTAGTACTTCAATTAGTACTTCTTCAATAAGTATTAAACCATCTGCTGCACAATGCTCTTTCTGCAGCATGAACACTCATTACTTTATAAGACCACATTAGTCACCCACCTAAAATTCAAAAAACCTTTTCACCCACAAAGAAAATAATCTTTGGCTGGTAAACAGTACATAAACATTATAGTTTCCTAGAAATCTTCACCAAAAACTTGGAAAATGTCTAAAATGGGAACTTGTTAACTAGCTTATCACTTGTGCCATGTGATAACCTAATCACCTAACAAGATTTACAAAATGGATTAATGGATCCTCCAGCTGATGTATGGGTGATGTGCATTGATTCATACATGAGAGGCTAGGAATTTTTTTGATGCTTTGAGAGCAGAACAGATTTATCTTTAATGGCTTGTACGCTCATGAGAGGTGTACAAAACTTTCAGAATGCATCAAAATACTGACTTTTTTTGCAATCTCTAATAAAATACATACACAGATAAATCGATATATCATATACTATTCAACCCTGTATAAGGAACAATGAAAGTCATTACATGATGTTTCTACTTCATAATATATAGCAAAAAAAGAGACATAGGGAAAAACTGCTGCTTTGTTTGACTGTCTACGATGTATTAAGAGACATTTTCATACCAGCATAGTTACAGTCAAACACATGGAGATGAACATTTTTTTAAGCAGGTGCCTAAGATCAGATGTCTACTCCACATGTTTACTTGGTTCCTCCTGATATATAAAAGGTATGGAAGCATCTTCTATTTTATTTTGCTTATTCACAAGGAAGATCCACTTAACACCTGAAGAGCTAGAGAGATCATGAAAAGATTAGCACTCAGGAAGAAAAACCTGAATCGCAGAGTGAGTTTTTTAGACAGTTGTTGAAAAACCTTTCATTATTTTATTTCATCTTTAGCATCTATTCAGTTCACACCTGCAGAAAACAATCTGGAGGAAAGCGCTCTGTATTAAAAAAGGCACCATTCTGCTTCTTCATTTAAGAGTATGAGACTAAAACAGGATCTCCATACTCAGAATTAATACAATCTCATAATAAAAGCAGCTTTACTGAATACAAGGCTAGCTTGCATTGTAGAAATCTGTTCAATGTGAGTAAACTGTTAAAATATGACCCAGAAAAGCATGTTGCTTTTTTCCCTCTGAAACAGTACTTCAGCAAAACAAGGAATTCAACAGTTGCTACTACTAATGTTTCTAAGATGAAAAACAAGAAATAAAATGAAAGATTAAACAACTCAAGCTCACACACTTTCAGTAGACAGCAGAAAAAAAAGAAAAAAAAATCCAACTTTTTTTTTAAATATATCACCTTACAAAAAGACCACAACAGATGCAATTTAAAAAATTATTTCTACCTTACATTTACCGAATAAACTATCTTAATTCTTCATAATATGTGTAAGACTGGCTAAGTAAAATTTATCTTAACAGATGAAATAAATGACCATCAACTGTACCAGACAGCCAAACCATGGCTTCATTTGGTACTAGGGATATTAGTTAATTACTTTCAGGCAGTAGAATGACTTACGAATATGATTAAAGCGAAGTTAGGCATTATTCTCACGGTGCAATAGAACAGTATTTTAAGCATGGTATTGAAGAACCAGGTCATAAGAGAGGGTTACAAGGTTACAAGGCTTTAAAGTCAGAACTGCTGGAGACATGAATGAAGTTCAACATATTACAACATCCACCAAAACAGAAGGATTCTTTGCAAATGGATAAATAAATTGAAATGAAAAGGTGTTATGTTATAGATCAGTAGTATTTTGCCTATAATTAGTGACTGAAAATTGTAAGCTTTAACTTGTCAGTTCAGACCATCATCCAAAATCTAGAAACAGCTTTATGATGTTAGGCACTTCACTCAGATACACAGTACAGTGCAGATTTGGCCTGTTTCTGCTTAGCTTATAACGTTGCCCTTATAAAACTGTGTCCACAAAATGGTGCAACTGATTAAATTTAAATTTAATAAATCTGTCGTGGAGCCATGTATCTTTTTTGGGGAAAAAAAAACAACAAAACCCCCAACCAAATCTATAGAAATATCTTCTCTCAACATTTTTTTAAAGTGATTTTAATTTGGTAGTCATAGTCAAAAAGCATGCTATGATACAAACTTTCTGCTAGTTTTAAGTCACAATGTAACTGTAATTAGAAAGCAAAAATTAATTTAACAGCACCATTTTTATTTTATTACGGGGGTACATGGATAAGCCTAATGCAACAAATTTTGTAAAAGCGTTTTTAGGTCTTCCTGTGTACAACTTTACTATAAATAATAGTAATATCTAGCTCATATAATGGGTTTTTAGTAGTAGCTTTCAAATTACTCAAATAGGGTTAGTTTATAGAAATGCAAAATAATACTGGGAATTACTATTCATTTAACCCCTCATAGCTGATACAGAAAATGAAAAAAAAAAAAAAAAAACAACCCAACTTCTTTTTCTTCCTTCTCCTATTTCAATTTCCTGTATGAATAAAACTGCCTTTAACAGAAATTCCTTGTAACACACTACAATCGTGTAGTATATTACTCACTGCAGTTTTTGTTCTAATAAAAGCAACCATACAACTGTGAATAGTGCTTCTAAAAACAGTGAACAACAACAGAAGAAAAATCATTATAACAACTCGATGACTGTCATAGAAAGTGAGGAGGAACAACCACCTTGTCCACTACTGCCTTGAGATTCTAACCTAATACCAACAGAAGTGCTTAGATATTTCTAAATACACTTTTTCATTCTGGGTTTTTTTTTCTTCTGCCAAACCCCACATATTCACAAGTACGAAAAACTGCCCTTGGACAAAATTATTTTTTTCCCAACCATAATAACTGCATGCATCTATAACTTGCAAAGCACAGTAAGGCTTACAGCTTTGGGTTCACTGATCAAAATGCCATCTTCACAAAACAACATTCCCATTTCACTTAAATTCTATTTAAAAACCTGCCTTAGTTTTCACAGAAACTGTATTTTCATATCTAAACCACAATGCCGTCTCATTTTAAAATTACATCATATCTAAAAATACATCAGCTTCCATATTTTCTCTCACTGACAACTAAAAACACTCATAACACAAACTTTTTAAACTGCCAGAAAAAAATATATATCCTTCAAACTGCAAATTACTGCATTAAGTAACATCATCAAAAGAAATGTGTACTTCAAGCATGATGCAAAAGGTTACCAGCAGGTCCTCTCTCTTCTACTGAATTTCTACAGAGTAACATGAAAGACTTGAGGAGTTCAACATAAGGCAGTTGGACCCATTTGTAAGTTTATAAAGTTGCTTGTGTTTCTTCATATTCTTAGTGTATTTCAGACACATTCACTCATCATATACATCTTTAAGCTCCAGACACCTTGAGAGAAATACACTTTTTTCATAGTTAAGCTACCTGAACACATCTTTCTTGTGTAAACCTCATGACATTATTACAAATCTGGGTTAGTTTGGGATGACCATAGTCACAGCTGAAATGATGCACAGTCTAATTCACAAAGCAAAAAGCAGCTGCTCATCCATCTCCTTCTTCCTACACATGCACACAGCCATGCACATTTGCAAACTGTCATCAAGTCTGCTAACTTTTCAGGAATTTGTGAGGGGAGGAAGGTTGGCAATGGTTTATTGTGCAGCACCATGAACACCTGCAATACAATCACTACCATCACTTAACGAGTAATCTGGAAGAAACTGTATTCTTCTAAGAGTAAAAACTGAATACAGAAGGAGTCATATCTTTGACTGCTGCTCATTAAACAAACAAGTAATTGGTTAAATCCCTGACTATGCACTATTGCTCAAGGCATAAGGCATCTGTGTTAGCCACTCTAAAATGACTGACTCAAAAGTTTATCTTAAGAAAAACAACAGGTCAAGTTGATTTTACTCTTTCTGTGTAAGAGAAGTTATTTTACTACATATAGCATCTAGAGAGTTAATTAACCAAATCTTCTTACCACCTGTCTCTTAGAATGAAATGACCACGTAAGGTCTTTAGCAAAGAACAAATCCCAGGGAATTAACCCTTGGACTCATAATGCATTAGAAATACCTTCTCTTCCTACTGCCCATATTTCAATGAATTTGTACTCACCCTCTGAGTGATGCTTTTTCCCTCTTTGACTTGCACTGCCAATCCAAGATCAGACAGTCTGCAATTGCCGTTGTCATCCAGGAGGACGTTTTCTGGTTTCATGTCCCGGTACACAATCTTGATGGAATGGAGATGCAGAATCCCACAGGTGATCTGAGCTGAGTAATAGATGACCCTGTTCATTGCTAAACCCCTTTCTCCCACATTGTAGATGTGATACTTCAGATCCCCTCCATTCATGAGGCTCATGACAAGACACAGATGGTTTTTGCTCTCATAGGCATAAGCTAGTGTGACTATGAAAGGGCTATTGACCTTCTCCAGGATCTCTTTCTCCAGTAGTGCCATCTTCTCTCCACCTTTCTTTTTCAACCTTTTCTTATCCAGTTTCTTGCAGGCATACATCTTGCCAGTATTTTTCACCTGGATGGCACAAACCTAGAGAAGCAAGATGCACAAGGAAAGGTAATGAAGGAATTTTACACATACAGACTGAAGTATCAAGGGCAATAATAGGCAGGAACTGGGGAATTACAGATGCCTATTAGTAGCTGCTGATGCTAACTTCTGTGGCAGAGTATATAAGCAGAGAAAATAAGGAAAAAACAAGCATACAATCTGTTCTGTTCTGGACCAGTACAGGGTGGACCTTATGCAGGACACCATTAGTAGACAGGTATTAGCAAATAAAATAAACAAGGACCCATTTTCTGATCATGAGAATAAGCAGCACATACAGCTTGCATCTCTGTAGCTAAACTCTCTTCCATCTCAGAACAAGGTAGCCTCATTCATACTGTGTTTTGGGAACAGGTCTTGATCTGTGCTATTCTCTAAACCACACCTAGGAGTTATCTGGGAGCGCGTGAGCTAGCACAGGCTAAAACAGTGCCAAGGAGCAGACTAATAATTAACTATCTTGACAGTCATGCAAGCTTTTGTAAAGAAGCCTGCTTTTTTACTAGCACAGATACAGAATATGAGTAGCTCTTCACTAACAGACACCTGGAGCCTGTATTACAGTATAGATTACCAAACACAGCCTAATTTCTGGGAAACGGACAATTTGAAGGAGCAAGTTTTGGAAAACCTTAGACAATTTCTTAATCCATTGCCAAGTTCCTCTTTGCAAACCCACCTGCTGATCTTGAAAGGGGAGGGATGACCCACATCCTTCAAAGTACAGCTCTTACCTCTCCAAAGCCACCTTTGCCCAGCACTCGGAACTCATAGAAGTATTTCTCAGTTACCGGCTGCTTCTCAAAAACTTTCCATTGGAGGAATTTGTCATAGAAGGGGCTGGTCTGGAAGTCCTGGAAGGGCTTGTCTTTAAGGAAGAGTTTCGTTTCCTCCTTGGCCAGCAGCATGACATTCTCATAGTCCTTCGCAGTAGCTGCCTGGCATTTGCTGGCCAAGTCAGAGCTCATGAAAGCTAGATAGTTTTTGGAGCCTGCCTTTAGAAAATTGGTGATCATATTTTCCATGGTACTGCTCTTGACATTGTCCTCTGCCAACTCCCAGTTTGACACTTCATCCAGGAAGTCCCTAGCTACCAAATATTCTGGCACTGTCTCTAAGAAGTCTCTGAAGAATTTCTTGCCAATGGGCTGCTGCTCACAGATGCTGTCATAATCAGCAACAATGGACTGTCTAACCTCTGTGCATTGATCAATCTTGGGCAGTGAGAGGCTCTTACGTCTCTTTTGCATCTCCTTGGTGTCTCCATCTCCACTCTTCCTTGCCTGTAGATAGGCTGTGTTGGCAATCAGATTGTCAAGCCCACCCATGTCACACATCTTGGCAAGGTCTTGGGGTGGCAGAGCCTAACTGAGACAAAATGAGTAACTGGCCCAAGTGCTGTGCTGTAGCTGCCCTGCACTTCTCCCTGCTAGTGGCGTGTGTGGGCTTCTGAAAAACACCAGACTAACTGCTTTTGCATTAAATACCTCTCAAGGATTTTCACTAAGTACCTTTAGGTATATGCACCATTTGTGGAAAGTGACTGGTAAGAGGTTTCTCTGTAAGGAGCTTTGAGTTTGCTATGTATAGCTGAGGGATGACATCCTAGGCAAACCTTCTCACTGGCAGCACCAAACTCACGCAGTTCAGCGGGTGCTTTTCAGACTGGGCCCTGATAACCTTTACGTGTACCAAGATTCCCTCTGCATACACTGACCCTGGCTGCTGAGAACGTGCAAAGATTCCTGTCTGCAGTACATGCACACTCCAAACTCAGTGGCACTCTGGCCACAGTTAATAGGACAGCCTCGTATCTCCCTCCCTTGACACAGAGAACACCAATGTACTAAGAATTACATAAGTTGGGATCTGGTTTTATAAAAAGCTTTTATCACAAATCTCCCATGCCTGAAACAGAAGTTGACATAGACAAACATGAGTCATTGAGCTTTAAATTACCACACAATTCAGTGCTTTGAGCATCCACACTTCCAAAACTCAAGTTATACTCAACATCAATGACTCTGAGCTCCACAGACACTTTGTGCAAACCTTGATGCCCCATGTGGCTCTGAGCGGATTACATGCAGAGGCTAAAACCTACTGCTGGTCTAAAAATAATGATCCCTATATATGAAACAACATATAGTTCTGACTTCATCTCCGACCCACAGAAAAAAGGAAAAACACTTCAAATGACCAGCCAGATCTTGGCAAGACACTTCCATATGTTATTGTGCCTTCAGTTTATTTTCCCTGCTGAGCTTTATGACAGCAAGTGGCAGGATGAGAAGGTGGCAACAGCGTATGGCTGAGGTGGCATCAACAAAGAGACAAAGCTGATTATAATCAAGTGAAGGCAAATTCCACCTGACTTCACTCACTGGCTGCCTACCAGGAAGTCTGTGCCCCGTTTTTTCCCCAGAAGAATAAAAATCATGTGTGGCACTTACAAGGTTAAGCCCCCTTCTGCTGTGGTTCACGTCATTTGGCTGCTAAAACTTTCTTTAAATATAAGGAAGGTATTAATGGAACACGAAAAGCAGTTCCATGATTCTTCCAGTAGCAGTGGGGTCAAGCTGTACTCTTGAGGTCAAGGTCAAGTTTCCTTTTCTCTTTTTTTCACTCTCAGAGCAAGTTGAAGAGCTGAAGCACAAATGCTAAACATGAGGATTAACAACGGGCACCTCTCAGACTCCCTACAGTAAGTGCTAAGCACTTCTTGGCTGCTTTTTGTCACTCTACTACTATGTAGCATTTTCTTTTTACATCCTTAGTCCTGTCTGCATTGAATCCATTTGACGTATAACTCATGCTTATACTCTACAAAACTACATTAGAGGAGTGTTTTTCTAGCTGTGATTGAGAGGGCCATCCATCACAAACTGCTATGTGTGCAAGAGAATGTGGTGTACTCTAAAGGAGAGTATTTGAAAGTCTTGCTTGTACAGCAATCTTGGCTAATTCTGCCAGGTGAACGCAAGTATGGAGCAAGAGAAGGTTACATAAAGGGCTAAATAATGCAAACAGCAGAGTAAGCAATACTGAAAAAAGTCAAAGGAAGAAATGCAGAATTCTGCTAGCGGCTTTCCTGAAAATGGTGCCCACAGCAACATATTCCTATAATATCCCAGGTACAGAAAGGCAAGAAAGGAGGTAATAAAAGCTTTAATTTCAGGTCCTAAAATTCAGCAGGGTCTTTTTTACCTTTAGCAAAAATGCCACCTCAGCTCAAACAGTAGCAGTATGAATGGCTGGTAGCTGGGGGCATAAGGGTGAACTCAAGCTTACAACAGGCATTGATATATTCATGTCTAATCAAATAAAGAAAATACCTAATGTTTATGGGATCTGGATAAGACAGACACATGAAAAGCTCCAAAAAAACATTCTGCTCTGTTAATTAGAATCTTCCCCGATTTCTATGGAACATAAACTTTCTCTAAAAGAACGTAACTTCACAAAAAGCAAAGTGAAACAGTATCATCTTTGGACACATATTCATTACTCCAGTCACTTTTGAGAGAAGACTCTAGCTAGATTTGCTGAATTATCCAAATCTGCCCAGCATTTATTGAACAGTGGAGAAAAGTAGATCAGCATTAATCTATTAGTTAATAATGGCTATTTAAGTTAGTGTTACCTACTCATAAAACAGTATGTTTGGGTGAGAAGTAAAACTGATTTACTTTGCATGTACAAGAGGTGAACAAATTCAGGACTAAACATGGATATTTACTAAGAACTATGCTAATGGAGTAACAGGGTATGATTTGGAACAGAAGAAAATTTCTCTGGTGCAAAGCTCACTGAAAGACTGGGACTTAAGCTAATCTTCTCTAAACTCCAGAGATAATATGCAAGACATAAAATTCATTACCTTATATTCTAGGTTAACCTCTAACTACACAAATATCAGCTGCTTTTATTTCAACATTAACTTTCTTAATACCTCGTGTTAACACCTGTTTGAGCTGACACTTTGGAAAACGTTTCTACAATTATAATTCTCAGCTACTCTTATCATGCACGTGACGTGAACTGAAAGCAGGGTGAAAATTACTTCGGTACTTTCCACATTCACCTATAAACCAAAACAAAATGAAGAAAGAAGTCCTCTGATGGGACTAGATGGAATTAATAAAGGTTAGAGGATGGAGCCCGGGATCAAGTTTTGGCAGAGAAACTAGGTGGTAGATAAAATATCATTTAACTTTGACAGCTAAAAATTATTTCTACATCCAACCAGATTTTCTTTTGCAATCATTTTAGGAAGAATCCTTTTACACAAACAGAAATACTCCACAACAACGTAAATGCTATAGGCACTTCATTACTACTGTTAACCTATTTTATATTTGTTTTCAATTTTAAGACAGACATCATCTGGGATAATAACAACTGATGTGATACACTGCAACAGTGACACAGAGGATTTTTTTGATCTCAGTATGCAATGAGACAAAAGCTGTATTTAAAAAATTTAAAACATTTTAAAAACAAGATTACAAGTATTAAACAAAAACACAGTAAACTGCATGTATGCTTGATGACACAAAGATTGCTATTGGAACTACTTTATACAGTGAAGATAAACCTCTTTAAAAATACTTAAACAGAACTAGACACAAATACATCTGCTGAGAAATGCATTATCTTAAACAATTAAGATCATAATTTTGAAGTAAACAATTATATGCATATAATATTACTTCAATTTTGCCCAGGTTTATTAACCATTTTATTAAGTCTGAATTTGTTACAGACTTAAGCAGTAATTCAACCTCTCTATTGCATATACTAAAAAAACCTCCACAGCATATGCTCAGATTAACAGTAACTACTTTGGATATTTAGGGAAAAGACAAAGTCAGAGGCAAGCACTTAAATATATATAAGAAAAAAAATAATCACAATTTATATAAAAAAGATGATATATTGAGGATTTTCACAAAAATGAAACAATGCTTTCTCCCACTTCTAAAACACTGTAACCAATAAAATTATGACAAAGAAATCTCTGTTAACTGAATTTTGATGAAACCACAATTTAACATTTTTCTCTAGATTTGATTAGTACCTGCTTTCCTTAGGATATTTAAATTATCAGTTTAGTTTGCTTTCTATATCAGTCAGCTAACCAGTGAGATTGTTTATGCCCCTAGTTAACTGATACCAAATATGTGTCTTTGTACCAAAGTCTCTGGATTAAAAATACATGTCTCCATGATCTTTAACAGAAATATAAATAGAATAATTATTAACGTGGTTAAATTTTAATACTATGGTTGTAGAAATCATGTATAGAACATAACACAGCAACACACTTAGAGATACAACAAACCAAAATTTTCTAAAGTCATAAAGAAAATCTACATTAGAAATGTTTAGTATAGTGTGATGGAAAAAGCACATAGCAAATGCTTTACACACTATTCATTTTAGATCAAAAAACAGAATACTTTCTAAAAAAACTCACCAACAGTGTTTTTGTATACAATATTACTTAAAAAAACAACTTCTTTATCCTGACAGTAAATACGCAGCACATCAGACTTAAAGGTAAGGTCACCCTTTCAAATTAATTCATTTATCTATGCAAAAACATTAAATAAACTATATTTCGGGTATAATCTGCACCACCACATTTCCATACTCTGATACAGTTAACACTCAAATCGTAACAGATATATTTGTTAAGGTAGTCTCTCTTTTTTGTTGTGGAAATATCTGGAGTAAGACTGACCACTGCCTCCTCATACAGCAAAGAGCATACAACAAAACCACACTGACCTTGTAGCAGATAAACTAAATAAATCATGCCATGATTGACATGTTCCATTCTTTTGTGTGAGCATGTGGCATAAGATATACACTATTTCAACAAGTTCAACAACAACAAAAAAACCTTCCAGTGTTTTTATTTGCCTATTCTCTGAACTACCCAGTCCTGCTGGCAGAGGGGACAGCGATTATTCTGTTTCACCCACAAGGACATGCAGCAATTGTGGAAGGAATGATTGCATTCTCCCCAAACCACTGAAAGAGAAGAAAGAACATGTTCCAGTCACACTCAGCTGTCCAATCAACACCTGGAGCAAGGTCCAAACTATAATTCTTAGATGTTTATAACCACTGCAAGCTTTAGAGACAAAACAGGTCATCACTGATTTATCCACTGAGATTGGATTATTATGGTCATTCTGATGATAGTCAGTTCTCTGTCATCAATTCTTCTACTTATTACCAACTACAAAAAAAGAAATGTATACATTCTCACCTTCTTGCATCAAGTAACACTGTCTTGTGAATGTATGAACACATTTATCAGTTCTGTCCAGGAAATCAGCACAACTATCCAAGTTCTTTACCTTCCCCAGTACCAAAATATAGCCAATGCACTACTGACTGACTATCACGCAAGAGCTTATCACCAAATTCTCATACGAAATGCAGTGTTTAAACTTAAAATGTATGATATCAAGGAGGCACATTTGACACAGCATAGCCTTGAAATGGGATCTTAGACCAGAAGTTATTCACAGGCTACAACTGTTTCAGCACAACAAAAAGGGTTATCTATTGTCCATCTACTCCTGAATTGTATTAGCTACTTTGTTTTTTCCCCTTATTAGTTCACATTTTCCTTAGTGGAATACAAGGGTACCAATCAAAGAAGTGTTGTAAATTATGCTTTTTTTTTTCTGACTATCTAAAATAGGATGCTTAGCAAGCCAATTAAGATATCTGGAACATGAAATTCCTGTTCTCATTAAAACAATCATCAAAAACAACAGTGGACTAAGTTTGAGAATATATACTTCAAAACAGAAAGAACAAGGGCATGGAAAGGTTCACCACTGCTTTAAAAGTTAACTTAAAGGTTTAAAGCAAACTCTTTGAGACAATTTTTACTATTTCTGATTTAAATATATCAGAATTAAGTTAAGATTTGCTTTTGCATATATTGGTATGTAACTGAAAGCATGTTTAGGCTTAAACAGCATTATAGTAAACTCAAGTGATTCCACTTTTTCAAATGAAAAGTGAACAAACAAGCAATTGCCTCCACTATGTCTGAATTAAGACTGGGAAAAATACTGCTTTCTAATCCAGCCACACACTTATTTCAGAACAGAGGATTTTTATTGGTATTACCATTGTGTCTTCTGGCATGCACCTCAGAAGAGAAAAAAGTAGCCTTTTCCTACCCACTTCAAAAGTGTACATTATCATCTCCTCAATTATGCTCAGGGTGAGAGAAACTTAAACCTCTCAGTTGCGTATGTGTTGACTGCAAACTTGAAGCGGTTTTGTTCTATGGCATGTCTGAAGTGAAAACTATTTTTATTACTGCTTAAAAATAAAACATAAAATATTACTAATGTAAAAAGATGACACAATACAGAACGAAACACCAGTTTACTTTTGAGCATTAATAAAATCAGTATTCCCTTCAAACTTTAAAATGCACCCTACTGAGAGAAGCTTCAATTGAAAAACAAGCGAATGAAATCACTACATACCAACACAATCTTCTTGTTTGTTTTCAGCTTGACATCTAAGACAGGCATCTAAAAGTAAACAAGAACAAAACTCAATTTGATTCTCAGGATTCCATCTTAAGAATAGGTTTGTCAGAGGAAAATATAAACTCTAAAACCAATTTACAAAGGTAAAAATCCCAAGTTTTGATGTCTAGTTCAGCCCTTTAACATTAAATAATGCCCCCCCTAAATTTTAAAAGAGTGCACATGACAATAAAATACAGATCTGAAGGAGATCAGAAGGACTATAAACTGTCCCAACAAGTTTTGTTTATTTTCCATTGCTTTGGTATTTTCATAACTTCTGCTGAAAAAAAGCCTTCTCCATTTTGTAGATATAACAACCAGCAGATTTGTGCCAAGGCACTCAGGCATATTAAGGCCAGAGCAAGCACAAAGCCAAACCCTAATTGCAGGACTTTGTTTTTCAGATGTCAGCATCTCCTTTTAAGGAAATCATTCACAATTTGGGGTTTTTTTTTAGGCTGTACATCTCTCACCACAAACCCCACCTCCTACTACTTTTTATATAGTAGTTTTCCTTAACAAATACCTGCATGTAATTTTCACAAGAGTCACATACACATGCAAACATATTGGTCAAATTCATAATATAAATTAATAGATAAACATGGAACAATATCTAATTAATAATATCTATCATACTTATGCACTCCAATCTGTGGCTATAGGACCAGATGGCAGGTTCAGGATTCAGTAAGATGCAAAAGTGATAACTTCCAGGCTTCGTACTGTGCCACACACATACAGTGGAAAAATGCCTTTGTTTCTGCTTTGCCCTGGCATGGGCAGCCATACACATATGTGCACGTACCACACACAACAGAAAGTGTTCAACTATTATGGGAGCAAACACATCTTCATCTCCTCCAAAGAAAAGGTAATAGTTTAAACAAAAGTGTCCCGCAGGTTGGACCTGGCCTACATGTCACTAGCTGGACCATATTTTCCTACAAGACAGAAACATAATGTGCTACAGGAATTTAGATTTGAGTATTTTTCCTTTCTCTGCCAGATATGGCCAGTACTTCAATTTTAGATTCATCTGCCCAGACATTCATCATTTTCTCAGGTAATAAAGAACAAAGAGGACAGAAACTCTGAAACAGTTACCCTTTCCTCACTGAGATAAAAGTAAGGCAGCAAATAAAGTTTCCTGTTGTCTGTTCCTATAAATGCTGTGGAAAAATAAATTAAGGGCCAAGCTGCAGGGAAGACTCAGCCAAACTGCTTCAACTTGTATCATGGTACCTTGAAGCAAACTGATCTGGGGTCACTTCAATATGCAGGGCAATAAGCTGCGGCAGACTAGTAGTCGCTATAAAAGCAGCTTTCCTATCCTAGCCCTAGATTTGCAGTTGCAGACAGAGAAGCAGCAGAGCATGCTGAGGACAGAAATCACTGCAACCATACCAAGGTAAGCTGTCCCCACTCCTGCATCATAACCCTAAGGGTATCAGTCTGAAAGGTTAAGCAAATATAAGTAAGTACTGCAATCCTGCACTTCCCACCTAACACCTGCATATTTGTTTCTTTCCCCTGTGCTTCTGTGATTCTTGAAGACCATGTTGATTCAAGGAGTTAAATCAGCAGAAAATTAAGCCAGCTAACACTTCCCTCCCTTGCAAAAATCAAACAAACTAACTTTCAGCAAGTGCCAACTTAAGTCTGGCACTGCCTCCAACCTAAGGTTACTGCAGACGCAGTGGCTCTACAGGAGCCAGACCGGGTCTGGCAGGGTCAACATGAAATTTCTAAATTGAAGTCAGTAATGATCAAGTTTCACGTTCTAACAATGTGGTTTGTTCTCAAAAAATGGTTACCAGACTTTTCTGCCAGTTTCAGATGAAAAATACCCCCTTGGTGTACTCCTGAAAAATTATAAATTAACTTTTTTTTCTTTTTAAACTTTTATAATTCTGGGTAAAATTTTGTTCGTTTAAGACTTTTTTATAGTGCCCTGTAACAGGCTAGGTAGAACATGTAAATACATTCTTAAAATTATGGCTTACGTGGGAGATGAAGCCAAATTTTGTATTTCCAGAGTGGTCTCTGTTCACCATATAAGAACAGACAATCTTTGTCATGCTTATGCAAAAAGTAAATATCCCACCATTTCAGTCTGGGCTGCATCTTTTTTCTTCTAGTACAGCTTTCTACCTCTTCTGTTCCACAGAACGTTCTCAGTAAAAACACATATGAGAAATGACAGCATTGCATATTTTGTCCCATTTCTGTTAAGCCAAAACCTGACTGTATTTGCAAGTATCATGGTTCCTGGACCTACAAAAAGCAAGGTGCTCTGGAGCTAATGTTGAGTCATTTGTCCTACCAGACTGTACTAAGCCCAACTGAGAGGACAGTTATGCATAGGATGACTCAGCACAATAGTAAAAATCAGATACAGATACACAGTAGAGGAAAAATTTAAAGAATTTTCAAAGATCCAAGATAAACATCATATTTGTAAAAGATGTCAGAAAACAGTAATGTTAGTCAACGATGAGGCTGCTTTCAAAGAGATTCTCCAGATTTCAAAACCAGGTAAACTAATCCCTTACTTTTCAATAGATTTTTCAGTACCTTCACGTGGGTTAAAATGCACTGGTGATTAGGAGGCTTGGGTAGAAGATACCTTACTTTTCAATAAATTCTTCGGTACCTTCATGTGAGTTAAACTGCACTGGTGATTAGGACGCTTGGGTAGAAGCGTCAGAGACTCCGGATTAACAGATTTGGAAACTGAATTTACATCTACATCCACAACTGCTGCTTAAAACAACCCCAAAACCCCCAACGGCAGCAGCACACATCTAGGACTTTGGCCAGCTCGGCTGTAACTCGGCGCTCGCCGGGTCCGCCAAAAGACTCCACGAAGCAGGCGCCTTGGCAAAGGACGGGGATGGTAAAACAGCAGCCCGCCTCCGGGCGCCGGCACAAGCTCAGCCCGCTTGACGAGCGCCGCTCCCCGTGCTGACAGGCGCCGGGCAGAAGCCGAGCGGGCGCTCCGGCCTCCCCCGGCAGGAGGGGCGGCGCAGGGAGGGCTGCCCCAGGCCGGCCAGGAGAGCGGGGCCCGGCGGGGCCGGGGGAGGCGGCTCCCCCGACAGCTGCGTGCAGCCTGAGATGACCGCACGGGCCCACGCTCCCGAGTGGCAGCCGCGAGCGCTCCGGCCCAGGGACACCGAGGGCCGCAGGACCCTCCTCTTCTTCGGGAAAAGGCGCGGGGAAGGAAGAGGAGGCGCGGCGGGGGCAGCCCCCACCCCCCTTCTGCCGGAAACCGCGTCTCACTCCTCCGCCCGCCGAGCGAGGGGAAGAGGGCGCGGCGGCAGGGCACCCCTCCGGCCCGCGGGCTGGCCCGTCGCTGAAGCGCCGGCGCCCCCTGCGCCGCCGCGGGGGCGGCGGCCATGGCGGCCGGGGCCGGCCTGCCGGCGCTTACCCATGACCTGCACCCGGCAAATGGCGCAGGTGTCGCACTCCACGTCCCAGCTCCACATGGCCACCGCGTTCCACTTCTTCAGCGAGAACATCTTGTCGGGGGCGCCCGCCTTGGAGCCCGCAGAGCCCGGGTGCGAGTGGGGGGCGCCCGGCTCGTCCCCGTCCTCCACATCGGCCATGGCGGAGGGGCGGGGACGCGGCGCCTGGCGGGCGGCAGCGCGGGGCTGCAGCGCCCCCCCCGCGCCGGCAGCAGGCGCGGCCCGCTCCCCCAGCCCGGCCCGGCCCGGCCCAGGCGGGAGGGGCGGGCCCGCCCGCCGGCCTGGTCCTGCGCGGAGGCCGCGCTGCCGGTGGCGCCCGGCCCGGGCAGCAGTCGCGGGCGCTGCAGTAGGCCTCAGCGGGCACGGTGAGGGACAGGGGGCCGCGGTGGCCTGCTGGAGCCGGGCAGCCGCGCTCAGCCACAAGGAAGCTGAAGTAAATTCCGTTAAAGGCGGCGATCAGCCCTCCCGGGTCGCGTTTTCGACAGTGTGCTGCGGGGTGGGACCCACAGTCCCACGGGACACCTCTGGGGAGGGTGCACCAAGGAAAAGGGCCATAGCCGCCCAGCCGCGGCCTCCTCCGGTTCTATATTGTGTACCTCATCGTTCGGCAAAGTGATACTCGTTCACAGGGCAGAGAGGAGGGAGCCAGGCTGGGGAGCCAGCCCCTGCTCCTCTGCCCTCGCCTCGGGAAGGGACACGGTCCCGTTTTCGTGACATGCGTGAACGGTTTTCTTAACAGGGCCCTGAGGATTACAACCAGGGGATGATCCAGTCTGACCAGGCAGGGTAGTCTTACCACACCAGCCTGAACTGTTCCCCAAACCGCCGAATACTCTCCCAGCCCCATCAGCCCACAGCATTATATTGACATACACTGACTTGAAACTGCAACATTCCTCAACATTCAATATCCGTATTATTTCTGTTTTTCATTGTTCCTATATTTTATTATATATGCACTATGAAAACTCCTCTTGTGGAAACACCGTCGCTATCTTGCGTTCAAAAGTTCTCAAAGTCTACAGTCTCTAGTGACTGAAAGCTAGGTCCTGTTAGACAGCAGTAATCCTTCATGGAAATTGTCAACTAAATATGGCTACTCTGTAATGTCAGAGTAGGACAGTCTGAATTCACTTGCTAATTTGTCATCCTGAATTTGTGAGGGGACAAAAAAAAAATCACCAGAAAATAGGTAAGAGTTGTGAAGCACTAGGGAACTAAAAAGCTAAAAGGAAATTTTAAAGTGGCTGATTACATTCAAAAATAAAATATTTACATATACAACTACATACATCTTAAAAAGTAGAGCTTCAAAGTGTGGATAGAAACAAAGCTAAAGAATATACATCATTATTTTAAAAGATAATAGAAACTTGCATTTCTTTTCTAATCTTTACCCAAATAAAAGTATACAAAATTGATTTTTCCAAAATAGTGCCCTGTCTCTTTAAGCCTACTTTAAGATGTTTGTTAAATAATGTTGATATTCATGTACAAATTAAACTTGAAAGATACAACATTCTATTAAAAGCTAGGACAAACAAATTAATGGAAGTTGTAAGAGCTAAAGTTAGAAACAGTCCACCTTTCTTTTCCTTTTATCAAGACTTGCCAGTACTTCATCTGCACAGAAGTTCTCATATCACATTGCCAAATAGATCTACTACATTCAGAGTGGCTAACTGTGCCCAACAAAGCATCTTCTTGGCAGCTTTAAATACATACGCAGCACCTATTTTTGTATGTAGTCTAGGTCATTTCTATGGAGGTATACCTTTAAATACATACGCAGCACCTATTTTTGTATGTAGTCTAGGACATTTCTATGGAGGTATACCCTAAACCAGTAACATACCCCATCATACACCTTGAACAGGAAGGATCAACAACAAAACATTAGAGATGTGCATGGACCACACTGGTTCACCTTAGCTCATCCACAAAGCAGAAAGTTAAAGGCAAAAGTCTCTCCCCACCCCTTAATTTCTGATTAGTTCATTGCAATTTATCAAGTCTCTGACCACACTGCAGAAATCTCAGTATGTGCACATTGGTTTTGGTGGTTGGGCTGAACTCTGAGCATCAGTTTGCAAAGTCAAATGACTCCAATCACACTTATTTTGGTGGTTGAGGGAAGATCTTAAATGTGTCAGTTCCCACTTGTACTGTGGAAAAATCAGTTGATTCTCTATTCCCTAACCCACTATTAGAAAAGTCATACCACGCAGAGTACTTATCTTCACTGTTCTGTACTAGTACCGGTCCAGTTCTGGATCTACAACAGATTGTGGTGCCAAGCTTTAAAAACTAGGCTGGATTACTCCTTACTAACTTGAGAAATTGTTTTTCACTCTCTACCACTTTAAAAAAATAGTATCTGTGCTCATCAGAAATGCTGCCGAGTTGAGGTTTCAAAATACTAACTTCTTGGTTTTGCTAACTTCACTAACATTTGCTGCTGATTGTCCCAGCAGGGTTACATATGATTATAAAGGCACAGGAATAATGATGTGGAAGAATATGGTATAAGGAGTACAGAGTCAAAAACATAAAGGAAAGGAAGGGCAGAGACAGAAACTGCATTTCTTAGTCCCCTTTTACCATTCAAAATACCATTCCATCCAGAAATGTAGTTTTCCTTGTAACAGAAATAACTATCATTTATCTCTGTGTAATTCAGCTCTTAGATGGTAACAACAATAAAGTAATATGTACAAAATTAATGTGAATTTTAAAATTCATTTGAGAAAAAGCTACTTTGGATAACTTGAATGTCATGATCCCTAATTAAACCCAGATTTTCTTCACATTCAGAAACTTGAGAATCTTTATTTGTAGAACTCTTAATACTTTAAATTGAAATGGTTCCTACCTTCACTTACACTGAATATAATCAATGTTAAAACTCACAGTGGTTTGATGCTATAAACATAAACTTATTTTCTGCTTGCCTGGTATAGCAGATGACAACAACAAAGTTCAAGCTGTTGAGAAGGAAAGCAGCTCCAAGTAGCTCTATGGACCATGTACAATCTCAGAATGAATTATTGCTAGCGTAGAAAAGGAGTACACGGTACATCCATACAGCTTTGCAAGTTCTGTAGAGTAATACAAAGCATTAATAGAAATAACTTTTCATACATGATCACACGTTTTTAAAGCCAAGGAAGACTTTGTGCAAGATTTGATTGCATTTATGTATTTTTAAAACATTTTTTTAATGTTTAAGAAGGACACCTAGCAGGTGCCAAATGGACATCCCTCATGAATCATGTTCTCTTTATAGGAGTATTACGAGCAGTTGTAGTGCAAGTTTCTCCAGCTGTGAATTACAGCTTCACCTGAATGGACTGGACTTCCTTCACTAAGGGAAGAGGATGGCCAAATTCTCCTGGAATTCCAACTCTTGATACCTTTCCTAAGCCTACTAACAGAGTAAACCATACACTTCAGCAGTGGCTTCCATGTTGTGCATCTTGGCCACAAAAATCTGGCCTTTTGTAATAAAGTACAAAATAAAAATAGTTCAATCACTTCAATTATATTGATCCTAAAAGATATTCTGTTTCTACATTAATCAACTATCAATTCAGAAGGACCTATTGTTTCCTTGAAAACACTATTAAACAACATGTGAATAAGATCTTCTGCTCTTACCTCGGCCGATTCACACTTCTCTCAATCTACACTGTCCAATTCCCAAACTCGCAGAAGTCAGCCATGGAAGGAACAACTGCTGTCTTGATGTCACTAAGTCTCTGGTTTGGCCAGAGGACCCAATGTACGTAGCTGGTGTGATGCTCAAGCTACTACTATCATTGCGCTAATATGGCAGTGTGTGATCATAACATGGATACACATATATGCTAAAAAACCCCACGATTACTCTATTTCCCAATCAGAAAGAAATGTTTTAATTAAACTACAATGAAAATATTTAGATGCAAAATTGCTTCTGTTTTTCTTTACTGTGGTTGTATCTTATCAATAGACCTCTCTCAATAGGTTCCCAACAGCTATCACAGAAAATTTGAAAAGATCAAGGATACAAATTTGAAGTAACTACTTTCTAAGTCATAGATTTGTCATTAACTTTGATAATTCAGTTCTTTGTAACTCATCATATTCTTTTTTCTCTTTTTAAACCATCATGGCACTTCTTAATCTTAATAACTGGGACTAGGCGTAATCCAGAAGAGTTTAAAATTAAAACTGCTTTTTGTAAAACTTGAAAAGAAAATGTATACCTAATTTCCCCTTGATAATACATTGCATTTTTATACCTTTTGCATGGATGTTTAAATTTTTAATACATCTGTTCCTAAAATTAAAAAATTCTAAAATTCAAGCACATTTAATTTCTGCTATGTAAAATGTCAACTGCCTCTAAAATAGAGGTAAAAAAAAGCCAGTTATAGTCAGTCTTTTTTAAAATTTACAATATTTGCCTTGTCATCTCTAATTTTTCTTAGCAGGGATTAGATGGCAACTGGATGCAATTCTCTTCAATTTTAAGAGCTCCTAAGAGCGAACTGTGACACAGATTATAATTCTGTTTGGGTCCTGTCAAAATGTCACACATTTGCTGTACACCTTCAAATTCAAATATAAATACACTGATATCAATAATTTGGCAATGCTGGTTTTAACCTTTAACCATTCCTGAACTTAATTGCTTCATGATGCTCTAAAGCAGTTTTTCTTGCACAACTGGGAGGGGGGCAGCAAAACAAATGGCTCAAGTATATAGGAACTGCTCTGGATGCCTATGGATAGAAAAAAGTCAGTAAAATATCAAACATGGTCATTAAAACAATTATGATCCCTTCCTTTAGTCTTTCCTCCTCATGTAAGAAGCCATTGGGCATAATCAGCTCCTCTGCCAAGCGTGCCAGTTCAAATGAGATGCAGCTCTAAATTTATTCCAGAAGACTGGGATATCCTTTGATAGAAGAGAGATTGCCAACATGAAACACTGTTTTCAGTATTAGGATGAAAGAGATGTTTTGAAAACCAATTATTTCAAAATAGAAAGGAGGTAACTTCTGATTTAGTATACCTTTGCTTGCTTTGTCTTGTCTACTCTTAAAAATAAAATGCATTTTTACTGTGCAGTGCCAAAACTTACATTAGCAGTGAAAGCTGCAGAGCAAACGTGATACAGGTACCTTTAACTCTGTCCATATTGCTTTATAGAAATAAAATAATAGTTTCCCAACTAATAATTATTTTCTTGGCTATTTTATCACCTAGAGAGCTGTATAAAAAATTTCAGGCTGTTTTGGAGAAATACTGTTCTGGCACTCTAGAATTCATCTGTTCACTACAGACACACATGACATTAAGGGGGTTGCACATGGAAGAGTAGCACTAAATATGATAGCTCTTTCAGTGAGTTTTCCCTGGGTACTTTGTCACTGTTTTTAACTGTAAATAAAACTCATTATTTCAGATTGGGCAGGGGAAGACTGCATTTGCTTATCTCATTCAGACTTCACTGAAAATGTTCCAACTGAATATCTAAACATAGGAACTTGAACCAAGTTCCTTTCAGCCCATCAAGTGAACATTCAGCTAGAATTATAGCTGCTCAGTGGTGCTATAGAATGGGAAGAAACAACTTGTTTGGCCGCTGTGAATGGGGACGTACATAATAGTAGGTATCCAAATTTGGAATACTGTTTTATATTATACAATTGATAATCAATTAAATTTCTACAATAATTTCACAGTAAGGATGCAGTGTAATACATCAAGGATTGATTCTGGATTCTGATTGTCTCCATGCCAAATAACACTCATTCAAAGCTCCAAGTGTTTGACACCCAACTTACATAATTGCCGTAATAGTTTTCTTTTCATACCCTAATCCCATTTCAAATGAATATACAGATGCACCGTCACCTTGTAAGAACATTTTCATTCTCTATACACCTTCTTAAACTCTGAATATTGCACAGACAGTGGTTTGGAAGCACATATAACGCCTTTCATAGATTTTTCACGAATCTTTTGAGAATGGAGATGTCTGGAAATGACCTGACTTTTGTTCTTTTTTTCTTTCTTCTTTCCTCTTACAACTTTTTGAGATTTTTGTTGTTTTTTCCACAGCTTGCTTACTCTGAAACATAGAATCGAAGATTATTTTTACTAATAACAAAATTGTTATGGAAATGTCAGTTTTATGATAATGCAAAGAACAGTTATGTAAGTATGTGTGTATCTTGGCCAACTAATGCACGTGCTGATTGTATTATTACACTTACTGTTTGTTCTGTCAATAGACTAATAATTATCAGAATACTTAAGTACTGTGTCAATTTATTTGCCAAGTAAAAGAATTTAAGCATAGTTCTGTGCCAAAACTATTTCTTAAACTCTAGATTATCTGTGCCTCTCTGTGCCATTTTATCAATAGGAATATGCTAAACAGGGCTATTAATGGCTAGTACTAATAAATACTGTTGTGGTTATAGCCAAGACCTTGGTAAGGGCAGACAGTGGGGCTGCAATAGAGGAAGACAGCACAGGAAATAGTACTGTATCAGCACACTAGCTATCACCTGTGACAAAACCACCCATAGTAGTTCTTAAGGTTTTACTGAAGCTGCCTGATGCAATTGCCAAAACGGAAAGTAGACTTGAATGTTAATATGTACAGTTTCTGTGAAACAGAAGCATGAAGGGGACATCCCGAAATAAAAAAGAAACCGAAACAGGAATTAGGGAAACATACTGCATTTGTGGAATAAATGGCATACCACTTTTACACTGCAATGATCTCACTAGAAGGGAGACTGGAGCGAAGAAATCACAGAAATATATTGCTACACAGAGTAGCAAATGGAGTTTAAAAAAAGTACGTCCCCACCATTTTCCCTATATTGCCACATAAGCATGTGATTTGGCATGAACTTTATAGAAGTCCAGGAATGAGTTCAAAGACAGAGAACTACCAGTATTTCAGATTAAATGCATTGTGGATTACTCATTAAGTGAAACAAATGGACATCATGACATCCAATATATAGAAGGGAAATTCTTAAAGAAGTTTTACAAAAAACCTTAATGACCTTTGCATGGGAGCCTTTCTGCTTTAACGGGAAAACCCTGTCTACAAGAGACTAAATAGCTCCTGACTTTGCCGAGCCGCTTTAATTAAGTCTAAACCCTTGAAACTTCTCAGTTTTTCATACAACAGCCAGGATCATCCACCTCTCCTTCTGAAGCAGAGATTTAAAACCAATCACACAAAGACCCCAGGCTACTTCATGAAATCCTACACTAGGTCCTTGTTTACTAACTGTTTTACTCTCTGGAGTAAAACTTATCTATTACTATTCCCCCTGGACAGTGTCGATTTTCAAGTTAGAAACTTGTCTTATATTCCACTTATTAATTAAAAAAAAATTAACTGTGAAGACAAAATTATGCATATTTTAACTGAAGTTAGCTGTTTGAGAATGGAACTGCATTCTGAATTGAAAACTGAAAAACAAGTTACCTTGTTTTGCTGTTATGAGGGGGCGCACCCCCCACCTCTTGAAATACTGACACTTCCTATAAATTCATGAGGTAGTGCAGTTTAATATTTTTAACATCCCACCAATATTTGGAACCTGCCTAGTATCAGGATAGACCCTGTAAGACACTGTTAGCAAATTTTACTCTCCAATCCAGAAAAGCCACCACCACCCCCCCCCAAAAAAAACCCACACTGGCAAGGGAAGCCACATAGAAACTTGCCTTACGGAAACCCCCTTAACTCATGTGTTTAAATTACCGGAAGGTATTGTATAGGTGAAGTTTATCCTGTCATCACTCACACTTGCAGACATTATATCCTGTGTACCATGTCACTTAACACATTTTTTGACTTAGAACCAACTTTCTGCTTTTAGATTTTGGCCAAGGTAGTGCCAGAATATATGCATATAAAATTCAAGTATATACATAAATAATTTAAAAAAAAAACTAAACAAAACCCAAGACATGTAAATGTCACACCATGACAGAATAGTGGAATCAACTTGACAGGAATCTGAATCAACTACTCAGGAGGAAACTAGGTGAATTATTTTGGTTGTTAGAGAAATCGTTATAAGTTTTGTGTTTAAAAAAGTTAGATCTTTTACAGAGTTCTTCCACAGTACTGGAACGTGTCCTTGTATTTTTCCATTTGTACAGCTTGATGCTTTAGTTAAGATCTTGTATGTAGGACTAGGATTATTTCTGTTTCAATTTTAAGATACTTGTAAAATCAGTGAGGTAATCTCTAACATATTTGGTCTAATTTATACTAGGGTAAATCAGCAAGATTAGGAGAAAATGTGAGAGAGGGAAAGCTACAGACTAAATACAATCTGCGAGGTAAACGATAATCTATACTGCATCATTATCATATGGAGAAAATCCTTGTACAAACCTCTCAGCTTACACTGTCACCCTCTGGAGTGTCAGTTCATGACTCGAAATGGTTAAAATGACCAAATATTTGACAATCCATTTTGTCTGCATCCGGCACCATTTAAATATTTTTTGGCTACAGAAACTACAGGGAAGTACTCCTTCCTCTTTGACTTTTACAATTTGCATTGCTATATGATACATAGCACCTTGCCATCCCCCAGAGTGGAAAAAAGAAACTGAATTGTATATACTTTCCCTTCTTTCATTAAGTACTTTGAAGTTCTATGGATGAAAGATGCAACATAAATGTCAGGTCTGAGCGTTATTATAGATCACTTGATTTTTATAGGGGAGTTTCCCTTTTACTAATTTTATCTCTGTCACCTGCTTTTTGCCATCTGATAAAGGCTTGTTTCTGTATCACCTAGCAACAATGTGAAGGTGTCCAGGAAAAGCGAAGGCTGAGCAGGCGGTGTTAAACCCTGTGGAGCTCTCACCCCAAGCTTCTTAGCCAGCTACTGAAGTAACCCTTCAGTAGGTACGGTGTCTGCATGCTGATCTAGGAGGAAAACACTGCATGAACACAAGTCTAGCTAGCTTTGAAGCTTTCTTTTGTTATATATACACACACATCCCTCAAAATATCATCTCTTTCTACTCCCTGACACAGTGGAATTTGTCACTGAAACACCAACCTGGAGTTCAGCAGGGGATATCTTGCATTTTTTGAGAAACCAGAGCCAAAATCTTCTGCACTGATATTTCAGAGGGACCAGGTAAGAGATTTTTACCTTTAAGTCTTTAATTCAAGTCACACAGTAGATTTACTTTGGCTGTTCTATGATTCTCTCAGCTTTTTTCCCTGTATAGAAAGAATGACCAAAAATAGAGACAAAATCACAGTCCCTTAAAGCAAACTAAATTGTCTGATTGGATTTAAGAAAAACCACACAATTAGTATTTCTAAAATAAGAATAAAGATTTATATCCTCCTCTTTGTGAAACTGTTAACTAGACTTTATATAAAACTGCCAAAGCATTTGCAATAGTGATTATGCTAAAATAATTATGACCTCAAACATTTAAAAAGCTTGGTCATACAATTTTATGGAACATCATATTAAGTAAGATTTATACATGGATGAATTTTATTATTTTCCATAAGCATTAATAAATGTAAAGAATATTTGAAAGGTAATTTGGCAAAGTTGCCTATAGTCATTTGGGGGGTTTGTGTTTGCTTGTTTTTTTTTAAAAAAAAAGCATTCTTACAAAGCATATGCATTTCCTGGACACTGAAGACACTGGATCTTTTTACATCTTATTCTGATTGTAGAAGAACTTATTATCAAATTTCTTTTCTCGATTTAGGTACAGAAAGTGAATTTTTAAACTTGTATTTTTAAACTAAGTAATTTCGCTAAACTACAGTCTATATTCCCAGTTCTTATAGCTCTGCTCTCAAAACTCGATTTATTTTTTTTTAAACATTTGCTATATTGCTGAATCTCAGGAACAGACAAAGTATTCCAGCAGCAGTCTCATCACAGCTGAATCCAGTAACACTGATATAGTCTCCTTACTGCTATTAAAAGATTTCTGGTCTATTTAATCTGCATAAATCATTTAAACCTTAGTTAAATATGCTGCTGTAACTATTTGCAAGAACCCTAAGTAAATTGATTGTATGTATTTGTCCATTCTACTGGAAGTTGCTCTTATTTGTTACTGGGAGCTGTTGCTTATTGGCCTAATTTTTATTCCATATGTATGCTCTTTTAAAAACAATACTGAATCAGTCCTTATCACACACTAGTAAATATTGCAAACTTTGTACTTTAAAATACATACAAATGACCAGAAATTAAAGCTAATGTCTTGTAAACACTTAATTTTCCATATATTATTGATTCTGTTTACTGTATGTAGCCTATAGGTAGACTATATGAAGATAAATATTTAAGTTCACCTATATATAGGCTGTAAGTATGCATTTTCTCACTATAGTCATCTGCATGTATGATGGGGGACAGAAGATATATTGAATTGTGTAAGAAGCTAGCACACTGATTTTCAAGGAATCCAGAGTCCCAGGAAGAACTTTCTAGCTACAAAGGCCTTACGCAACTATGATTGCTAGCCTAGCCCAGAACTTAAAAAGTATGATCAGCACAGAAGCTACAGATCTTAAATGGGAACGCCCTTTTCATGTCATGGTTTAAAGAAAACTCAGCTTAATGGAACAGTTAGAGAAGGTAGCGTATTAGCAATGAAAAGAATAGGTCACTCTGCTATAATCATCACAGAATCCTTATAACTTTTTTTTAATAAATGTCCACAGAAACAAAATCCTAAAATTCCTCTTGTACTTGCAATTTCATCTTGAGCTTCCTCTGCTTTGTCATCTCTGCAAATGAATGTAGTGACCACTCAGAGTGGGCCCTAATACAGCTTACCTCAGAATTAATCAAAATTAATTCCAAAATGGCTGGAAGGTTTGCACTGTAACTCCTAATAGGAGCTTCCACACCAGCAATAAAGGACAACAGGTCAGCTCTCTGTACAAGAAAACAAAACATCTGAAGACATTAAAACACACTTCTACAAAATTATCTTATAAATATACTCATAAGCATAGGAGGGGAGAACAGGTGGCAAAAAAAGTGCCCAGATTACATAAAGAAGGAGGATTGAGAAAAATAAAGACTATTTCTTTCCATATGCAATATATTTAAAATAGGTCTGACAAATTATATAGCTGGTACTGGTACACAGGACAGGTAATGAAAAACAAAGCAGTAAGCAAGAAAAAAAATTAGTCATATAACACTAATAACATAGTACTAGACATCCTTCAATATGTCAGACTAGTCACTGCAAACATTTTAAAAACTGTCAAATTACTACGGCCTCTATGCATGCTAAATGATTAACTATCACTTTTCGCTCCAACCATCAATCTTAGTTAGAATGTAACAATGCTATGGATGACCATGCAAGATGCCTCAACTTAATTTTGTGTTGTTTTTTTTTCCTGTCAACTAGATTTATCTCTTTACACCTAACTCCTGTATGTAAACCCCTATTAATTCAGTCTTCAGATAAATGTTAACACTTTAAAAAGCCAGGCCTTACAATAAACACACAGCATATGTCAAGTTTGTTGTAATTTATTTGTGAGTTATTCTCAAGCAATGTTACAAAACATTTTAATGTCTTGATAAGAAAATAAAATTTAAATAAAAATACATTCAACAATACATCATCATAACACAAATTAAAACTAATGATAATTTACAATCCTAACAGAACTACTTACTGAATAATATCATCTTTCTACACTAATCAAAATGAAGGCAACTGTTATTATTAATCATCCTACTTGTACCTAATTAAATTCTAGAACATCTACTGCATTTTAAAACATTATAAAATGAGAAATCAAATCTTAATGGTCACAAATATTCCATGGCCTTTGTTTTTTCCTAGATATTCCAGTACCAAAGCAAAAAAAAGTGCATATTAAAAAAAAATGTTGCAAGAGTATACAATTTAATTTTTCATAAATTTGACTCTGAGAACAACAGAAAATGGCTCCAAGGAAGAGACACTTTGCCACAGGGTTAATCCATATACAGCAAAACATAACTTTGACACTCAATCACATGCAACTTTGTTTAATGGCAGCTTTTTATTAATGGCAATTAATCCGACCCACTTTACCTTGGCAAAACACATTTCTTGGCATCATTATCCCACCCCACCGTCCACCCCCAATTTCAACCGCTGGCAAATAGAAGTCCCTTAAAAATACATCAAATGCGTAAAAAAGGAAAAGGCAAAAACAGCTGAGGTGATTAAATGATTGTGACGTTGCAGACACTAGTACTGAATCCTGGATATTCTAAAATAGTTTGTCTGGTATTAAACCAAATAGTTATTCTAACAAGTTACATTCATTCTGAAAGAGATTTCAATCCTGTCTTGCCAGCTTCTATTACAGAAAGCCTCCCTACAACAGTATAATAAATGTATAGTAATTTAAACAGCTTACAGTTTCAAGCATTGTGGATGTCTATTCTGTTTGTAAGTTACATTACTAATTAATTTGGCCAAATCATGATTGTAAAAAAACCCCCAAAACCACCCAACAAAACAACAACAAAAGACCCCACAGCAAATGCTCAAAAAAAAGTACCACATATAGTTGTTATTATTAAAAATAGTATTCCAAGGAGTACCATTATATTTAATACTGATGAAGCAAAGTTGCCACAACGACACCTTTGCTTCTTCCTGGTTATATACATGTATGTTCTTTCAGCATAAACCTAACTTCTCAGATGAAGTGAGCAAAAATTAATCTTACTAAATTCAAGGATGCCAGTTCAAAATTGTGTTAAGTGGCTAATACGAATCCATATAACTAAAGATATAAAAATATTCACTGAAGCATTGCTTAAAGACAAAACAATGTTGATCATTCAACTGATCATAACAAGCAGATACTACAAAGTATCTAAAAATAATCTGGGATAGTCCAGATATCTAAAGTGCTTTGAGTGATTATAATAGAGATTATTTATTAGATCTGTAGTCAAAAGGTGAGCTGGACCTAGTTATTACTTTTTATAAAAAAAAGAAATAAAATCATACATGGGATGATGTAAATTGATCAGTACTTAACCACAATCTGTTCACATTTAATTTTTTCTATCTGTAGGCAAACTTATTTAAAAAGAATGTTGCTACCCTGCATTTCTTTTTAGATTAAGAAAAAATCTGTACCTTTAAAAATCCTAAAGAAAATAGATAGTGGTCTAATGTCACTCCATATATTACTCACCCCAAATGTAAACAAGAGGTACAACATAAGTTCCCTGATTTCTTCTTCTTTAGTACTTAAAAACATAACTAACACTGGTATCTGCTGTCCAGATTATTTGCAGCATACTGCATGATTTTGTCCTGACAACACCTAATACAAGGAAAAAAGTCAAATGAATTGAGTGTGAAGCTTCAGATCTTTTCCATGTCCTAGTATCTTGGAATTTCTACTTCAAGATCCATATCAGCAGGGCAGGCACTCAAGGTAAACTCATTCAAGTTTGCAGTGTATGTATTGAGAGATGTAATCCAACCAACAAATGCTGTGTGGATTTTCTTCCATTAAAAAGCTTATTTGTTTAGAAAGTTCTTTCCAATAAGACAACAATGGCAAAACAACATTTAGATTTATTCACACCTGTTACTTCAAGAACCTGGAACTTCAAGTTCTTCAACAAAATGAGAATAAACCTTAAGACCAGATTTTGAAGTAGATATTTTTCTATTAAATATTAAATAGATTGTCAACACAACTAGCATTTATGTTCATTCTTAAATACTTTGTAAAAATGCACATAATGAACTTAAAAAAACAAACAAAACACCAAAACACTCATGAACATTTCCAGTTTCTTTTTTTCATCCAAGTGTGCCACAGTTTGTTTTGGTTAGGAAACTTTTCCAACAATTGGATTTTCTCTGGAAAAAATAAAATGTTATATATAAGTGTTTGTAAGGTTAACATTTGCTTTCTAGTTCTCAACATACAATTTTAATTTATTAAGCAAACCTGTATTTTTTGGATAATTTCTACCACTACTTATGAAATTTCATGATTTGCGGAAAAACCTCACATACGTTCATGTGAGACCTCTAAATCAAAGTCAAGTTTTCTAAACAACTTGGGTCAAATACTAAACTAGTAGTATCAGGGTTTGAGCAGTCTTTTTTTTCTGGTGAATCAGGCCTTATTGATGCAAAGAAGAAATCAGAAAACTTGCTAGTGGTGTTCCACAGGTATCAGCCAGGATTGAAGAGAATTGAAAGAATCTGCCTGGAACAACAATGTACTCCAAAGAACAGATTTTTTTAACTTCACCAGAAATAGTATTTATCATTGAGTATGGCAAGTGAATTACAAACAGTAAATATACTGCATGAAAGATATGTTTCTGCAGTGTAATCTTTACAGTCTTATATAACGTGCTATTTTAATTATTTCTTACCTGAAAATTGAAATTTAAAAAAAAATAAATTAAAAGGTAGGCAGACAGTTAGGGATTATTTTGTGTGCACTTCAGATGTTAAGTTGCAAGGAAACAACAAAGTCATTGCACCCGCTTATGGGAATCTCAACGGCAACACAAATGAAGCCCACACCAGAGCAACTTCTTGTATCTTCTGACAACTGGTAAAAAGCTGCATTCCTACAAATGATGTACCTTATTTTCTCTATGTCTTTGTGTTGTCTAAATCTACCTTTATCTTAGTTATCTCTACCTCAACAAGCCTGGCCTTCTTCTGTGATTTATTTTTAAAAAATACACATTTATATATGTCAAAATTATGTAAGATACTTACTCACTACCATATTTAGCACTAGATGATCTCTTCTTTCGGTATTTTTCATGCGATTCATTCAGCTTTTCTACTATATCTATTATCTGTTTAAGTGTATGAAAAGTTGCTACAGAATCTTCAATTGTGAAGTTAGAATAATCATCTGGTTCTTTCCGTGGACCTTGATAGACTGCTATGCTCCCACAAGCCTCTACAAAAATTACAATTATCCCAGTTAGAATTTCGGTAATTAACAAACAGATCTAACTCTTACATAAATGGTGAGTCTGAAATTCTGAACTGTAAAGTAACTCTAGCTTATACGTAACATGGGTTAACATGGGTTAAGACAAAAGCAGGACACAGTATCAACTAGATGTATTTAAAATTCTGTGGCTTATTCTCTGCTGGTTGGGCTCAGCATCTTGAGTGTCCAGCACTCTCTTGTTCACATTAACAGAAGACAAATGCTTTCTTGCAGCTCAATCATGTTCAACAGAATTCACTTCATAGTCAGGAAAAGGAGAGCAAAGACAGAAGAGCAACTGGCTATACTTGCTATCTCTCTGTTTAGACTATTAAAGATATTTCATACATGCAAATTCAATTAGAACAATGTGCATGCCTGATATCTACTGTAAAGACATGACTGAAGAATGTCTGATACCAGAGCACTAAGACAACAAAAATATAACCTGTGTCTCCACTCTCTATTATTTTCAGGTAAATTGTTAAGACATAAAACTGATATTATGGGCCTAGAATTCTTCTTATTATTTGAGTACCTTCCAACTTCTGTAATTTAGACATGTTGATAGTGAAAAGTGAGTAAATTCTTTCTGTCTCTCTGTCTCCATCAATCTCAATTTGAGTATCAGCAGGAACATCTCTAAAAGGTGAAACAGAGACAGGTAGTCAATGCAAGTCATTCTTGAAATGTTTGAAAGCAAGTAAAAAACAATTCTGTTTCAATATACTTAGCCTTCTAACACATCTATCACTCAGCTTCACAATTGTTACACAAAACTTAGCATTTGTTGCAAACATCCCATAGAAACAGGCATATATACTTTTGAGGGCAATGAATACAGCAATACCAAAAAACACTTTTTCCAATAGAATTTATTATTCAGTATGTCAAGAGAAAAATACTTCAAAAATATCAAAGGTTACTTGTTACTAAATGACAATTAAACGCTTCTTTTAGAATCTACTATACTTGAAAGGTAACCAGAACAGAAGGACACAATACATTCCTAAACCAGAACAGTTAAAAACCAGAAAGACAAAACCAACCAAAAGTTATTTAGTAACAGGAGTCTTTTGAAGTGTTGAGAAACCTAATGAAAATAAATGAACAGAGTAACATAGAAAAAGTATTATATATATACATGTTTTCAGACAGTTATCTTCTAGGACTTACACTGAATTTTAGAGCACTGACTGAGATCTTTAGACTGTAATTTATGCAACCTATCCAGTCAAGGATAACTTTATTTTTAAAAAAGATCAGAGCATTTGTTTGTTTTCAGAAATCAGCATCTTAAAGAAAGGCATTAACGCGTTATAAGAAGTTACTCATTTTCCTGACATACCTACAAAACCCAAATGATTTGTCAGAATCTACACTGAAGATTATTTAGCTGATTTTCTTAGTACACTGTGGTTTAAAACATGTGAGGTTAAAATAAAAAAGTGGCTGTATAAAACAAGACAACATCATTAGGGAAAGAGACAGACTTCCAGGCTGAGCCCTCTGCAGCAAGGTATTTCAATTATTTCATATAGGTGACCTAGGCATGTCATATTTCTGCATTCAGCTTGGCATCTGAATTAACTTGAGCTATTAAATCTATTATTCTGCATGGAAAGAAATCAACCATTCCATATTTCTGATTTACATGCTGAATTGGTTACCTTCATTTCATATGGTGGCTGATGAAGTAACAGACTTGGTAAAAGCCAGTACTTATTAGTAAGGTGTATTTTTAGTAGCTTAACTTGCTAAAGCAGACAGGGAACACCTTGCCTTCAAATTTTCAAGTTGTACAGTGAATCACGCATTCTTTGTCCTACAAAACATATGTATTTTCATTTGAAAATCAACTTACGCAGTGCAACGAGCACAGCCCACCGTGTTCTCTATTGTAGCCTTGCAACAAAGCCAGTTCCCATTCAGAAAAGCAGAAGGATGGTAAAAACTAAGCCTCTTCTGGTTGCATCTCGTTACCCGGCAAAGAGCTTCTATCCACTCACTAGCTTCTACACAGTTATTTGCTTGGATATAGAGTGGCTTTTCTCCATGGAGTACTTGAAACATCTGTAGAAGGAATGCAACAATATTCCGCTCAAAAAATCCAGTTATTGAGCAACTTTGAATATGTCAAAATAGATTTCAACGCTCAGGCAATTCAACAAAGCCAAATTAAGACAGAAAGTGAGACAAGGGAGAAAGGAAGACTTTTTACCTCTTTCATTTTACTACACAGCCCTACTGAGGAGTAAAAAAAAAAACAAACCAAAAACCCAGAACAGCTCCCTGTGTTCTGCCTACACCATTTCCTCATCCAAAAAGGAATCCTTAAAGAATTAGAACATGATGCATTTTCTGTCCTCTTTATTCACATATCTTTAAATGCGACCTCAGACTTCACTCTTCATAGCCTGAGAGCAACAGAAGAGCCCCAGAAGTCTCTCCTTTAGCCATCCTCAGCCTAGGTAACAGCTGTACTTTTACCAGTGCCTCAGAATTTTGGATTATAACAGAAATACCAATGTGTTACAGGTCCAGAATGAGGCTGTGAGCACAGACAACTGTCTCAGCTGATGAAGGTATTGTAGGAAGTTTTCATCAAAAGGAGTAAATCTAAGTTTGGTAATATTACCTTTCTAGAAGAACATAATATAATACGTACTACTACTACCTTAACATAAAAGTGCCTTGTAATTAAGGTCACAGTATTTTAACCTTCATTCCAGAAATTTGGAAAGGGGGGGCAGAAGTCATAAAATCAGTCAGAAAAGTTGGTGCAGAGATCCAAATCTCCAGGTTAAGTTCCATGTTCAGAGTACTTGGAAATACTGCATACAGCTTTTTATTCCTGATTCAAAAGATTTTTTTGCTGAAGTGTTTAGTAATAGGGTTTCAGTAACTCCATAAGCTAATTATGATCTTTTATTTAAAGAACACATCAAGAATTACATACAAACTATCTTTTAACTCACATTTTTCTTGTTGAAGGAGCTCTCATCAAGTTTCTCCACTGCAAGGATGTTTTTGATTGGAATAGTGAAAATTGGTTCTTTATCTGTAAAAAATTGTAAACAGAAAAGTGAAGCAATTTTCAAAAAAATGTTTTATAACGTCAGAGCACTGATACTGTAGGTTAAGTTCTCAAAATGTGCATTGTTATTATTGAGAAAATGTACATGAATCAGACAGAAGCATTTGGTAATCAGGGCAAAGGTAACCAAACATACATATCCTATGTACTTTAGGAAAAGAAAAAAATTATGCATTTTAAAAAGCACAAATCAGGTGCAAACACTTAGAAAATACTGAGAAAAAAATAACTGTAAAATAATTTACCTTGCTGTTTGTGGTAGGTGAATTCTCTACTTGTTAGACAGAACCACCGCTTCTTGAAATTCTTTTTACCAATCCGAGTCCTTCCCTGAGCTCTTTTGTACATTTCTCTGTAAAGACAGAATCAAATGAAATGCAACCATTAGTCTTCTGAAGAGCTTTCAAAACCATTTATTGAGATAACACATTATTGTTCATCATGCAGCAACAAAAATCTACTTCATTGTAGATTTAAAAAAAAAAAGCCAACAAACTACTAGTTGTTCGAAACAGATCTTCAAGATTACCTCCCAATATGGTGATCATGTACAGGGTTCCATAAACAGGAAAGGAGTTTGAAAACTATGCAATTCAGACTCTTGTTTGTAACAGTAAATTTGGAGTGGGTACATACTTATTCAGATCCAGAACTCCAACTTTTCCCCAAACTAAGGTATATCCAACTACCAGATTCTCCATTTCCTGCCACTTTCTACAGGTGAATGTGCTTGACTTTTTCTGGATCAGAAGCTGAATATAAATGAAATTATGCTGAACACAACACAACAGCAAGGGTAGACACAAACTGTATTCAGTACACTTTAAGTGTACTCACTGGCAACTATTTTTTTTGAGCAACAGCCATCAATTTATAATACATATTAGCTTCCAAATTGCTATAACTAAGTGTTGATCCACTACAATCATCTCCTTCATTTCTATTTAGTATTTTAGTAAGTGGTACATTTCTTCCTTGTTTGAAATGTGGATGCTTGTTTCACAGAATCTTTACTGGCTATGAATCTGCTTCTCAGGGAAATGCAAGTATTTTCTTCCCCATAAATGTTATTTGAATTAATTCATCAGCTATTCTTGATCAACATTAAAATAATAATTCGTTTCTTTGAAAGAGTGATTTTCACCTCAATTTTTATAAAAGCATTCTATCATTTACTGTTTAGTATTCCAATTACAGGTAATTTTTTCTCCTACTTTAAAGGCAGAACAGGTGGCTGGGCTTGAACAGCATGCAAAGTAATTATAAATTAAATTAATATGTTCTTTTAAAATACACTTCACAATCCTGTGTAAACCATCACAGAGCACACACTGAATTGTAACAGAAATGCAGACAGGCTTTAACAGGTTAAGCTGCTTTTAATTATTTTTTTCCCAAGGTATTTAAAAGATGAGTTATGGAAGTTTACAGCTGTTGGTTTAAATTAATTCTGCAAACTAACTAAGAACTAACACAGATTACAAATATAATAATTTCTACAGTGTATCAAACATTTTAATAAGCATTAATCTGACACTGGCATTAATGAAAAAACAGTCAAGTCAATTCTGTTTTGCACAATATAGATTCAAGATTTACCCTTCTTTTAGATGTACTGGCTCACTCAGACCACTGGGCTCTTTACTTTCAGTAGAGGAAACATCATCTAGGAACTTAAGGAAAAATACACAGGGAATATATACAACTCAGAAACACAAAACAACCAAAAGCAATTTTGCAAATATACACGTACAGTTTCTCCTGGAACAGAACAATTACTTTATGCAACAGATGAAATCAAAATATATTGCAGGGACTTGGAACAATGTAACAAGGGATGCCCATAAGCCACACAAGATTTCTTTAATTAGTTCCTCAACAGCAGATCTAATAAAGTCTGTTTCAAAAGACTTATACTTTTTTTTTTAAAAACTAAATTAGTTTAGTACACGATAACTCTTATATATTCCATTGTGTGGATTTTGTTGAAAAGTCCAAAATAGCCTGCAATTTTTCTTTCTCTCTCTAGTAGAAAACTGAACAATAACACAACCTTCTAGTAATTAAGACTGATCAAATACATCAACCAAAAAAAAAAATCTAGTTCAAAAGGTACCTTTTTAACAGATTCAGTGAATTTTTCTTCTTGAAATGCTTTGAAAAATTCACACATAAACGTCTCCTTGAAACTTGACTGAAAGAAAAGGTACATTGACATAAATAAACTTTCAAAGAATGTTGTCTATGAAATAAGAAAGAATAAGAAAGAAAGAAAGTAGCCTTACAAGTTTGCTTTTGGTCAAACTTCCCCAACTCCCCAAAGTCTGGATGGCTTTTGATATAAGAGTTAATGTTCTTGAAGTTTGTGCATCCTAAAATAAACAAACAAAATTCAGAAGTCACTTTTTTTCACTGTTGCAAGTAAATCTTTGACTTAAAAACAAAAATGCCACAAAAGTTATTATATTACACAGTGTAGTAAATCTGACACACCTTCATTCATTTTCTTCCTTGCCCAAAGAGAAGAAATGCATATGCAGTAGTGTCCTCTATTAGTACCTGTGCTTTGTGAATGTATTTTATAAGCTACTGCACAGTGTTTAATATTTTACTCGCTGCTACTAGAATTTAACATTAGTACTTGGAAAAATATTTTTACCTATAGAAGATCTCAAACCCCTCAAATCCTGTAATCATTACTACACATCTAATGCTTCTGCGCTATTCAAACTTAACACTAAACATAATGAACTATTGCTGGACAAACGGTAGAAATTTTCATAATACCAAGTGAACTTAAAACTTTGTCTTTAAGGCTTTTGCCTCATTTATTTGCTACCTCACTGCTTGCTTTTTAGTACAGGATTATAAACATAGCCACAGAAAGGGGCCTTGCTGTTCCCTTTAAAATGTTTAACCCTCAAATGGTAAAATCCCGTAATCTTTTTACTCAACAAACTGGATAATATCAAAGGAAGGAATGTGAGTAAGTAGATTTTTTCTTTTGAAAGCACAACACACATAAGTTGATAAAATAAGCTAATAAAGATAACCCCTCTGGAGCAGAAAATTTCATACATATTCTGTATTTTATGTGAAAATAATACAGTATTTTTTCTTATTTATTCTCTATATTCCTGTCTTTGAAGATTATTCTTTTTTTATGCATATCTACTTGACAATTTGAAAATTGAATATGGAAGATTTGGCAATCCACTGCAACTAGTGGAGTCCATAATAAATATGCAGACCAATTATTGGATAACTCTACAACCTCTGTTTAAGACACAAATGGAAATTATTTTTTTAAAAGTAAAAGTGACATCTGGATATTTAACTTCCACAGTGGATGGAACCAATGCAGTTTCGGCATATGCCTTAAATAACCCTCAGTCATGTTGCTATTCAAACAAAACAGCACATTCCCCAAAAAAGGCACAGCGTCTTTAATATCAATAGCTCTTCAACATCATTTGAGAACACCGCATAAAGGCTGAGAAATTTGATGCTTAAAGAACTGCAAATGTCTTGGTTCCTTCAGTGAGGTATAAAATTGAAAACTCAACCTAGAGACATTTAGTAATCTTATTTCCCAGTTACAGACCCACTAAAAGTAACCTATGCCTTCCCAGATAAACAGATCTGACTGTTATGAATAGAACAGAACAAAGCTTCACAGAACTTACTGGATGGTGAGGTCGTAAATGAAAAGTATGAGGTGAGACTACGGCTACAGCAAAGAAACGAAGAAACACAAAGCTGCTCACTGCAGAATACTGTACATGAGGGTCATCTGCAGAGAAAAACCATGAAATGTAACATGCACTAAACTTAATAGGAAATAATGAAGACAGTCAACAAAAATCCTTAAGATAACATCAAAGGAGACATTTATATTTCAAATCAGAATAGAAAAATCAATGATGAAGCGCATGAAATGAGAAAGGTGATCATGGTAAGAAATGTTCTACTTATAATGGAGGGTTTATTTCTCTGAACAGAAGTTCTGTTCTCATAAAACTGGCTCATCAGCTCCACTACCAGGAATGATGAGATTATTGCAAGCATTAACATACATAGTGATTAGGTACAGCTGTATGCATGCTGAACCAAAAGAGAAAATACTGTAGTAGTTGCCTTTGAACACTAGGGCTATTGGGTTTATTCACCCATAAACCTAATCACTGATCAACTCAAATACATTAATGCTGCACAACAAATGCAGTCAACACATACAAACAACTTTAATTCCAATTCCAAGGTTGCATCAGAAAAACCATAGTGTTATATAATTTTGATGCTGTAAATGAGGATTTTCTCATTTAGTATTTTGGGTATATTTACACCTTTACACTGGGATATATAGTGGGATCACATTCTTACTCTAATGACTACTTTAACCTGACCTGTCTGGGAAGTTAGCTATTCTGAAAGGACTGTCTTAACTAGAGGAATATATGGTGTCAGTTCCAGTGACAAACATGAATCAGAGAAAGGCTCCAGATTACAAGTATATTCTTCATTTGTAGCTTATTATATGACATTTCAGATTTTAATTGACTGAAGTACAAGAGTATTTCAGACCCACCACATTCTTCCTATATTAAAACCATTCTGAAAGAATAAAACTGTTCTAATACTGGTCACATTACAAACGCATTAAATATTTCACATTATCCACCCTCCTCAAAACTACCCATAAGTAGTAAAGCTAAATTCATATAAGTTATGACTGTGTTAGTCATAGTTAACATAGCTGCAGTTCATGTAGTTAAGATGTAAATACCAAAGTTATTTTCCAGTTTACATCTTGCTTCTTTAGAAGCAATAAACAGATCAGCTCTTCCAAATTTTACATAACTTTCAACTAAATTACCTCCTGTATTACTTGTGCTTTTCTTCTATTATCTCAATACTTTTGTTGGCGACTTCTTATTTGCTACTGTCTGGCAGTGTTTCTGACCTGCTACATTTTTGTATCAGAAAATACAAAATTCTTGCTGATTGACCACAAAGCCTTACTTTAATTTACAGACTGACAGAAAAACAAATGCCTGATTGTCAAGGTAAGAAGTTCGGGGCGCAGCTTTGTACAAGGCAAGAATTTAACAATCCCCATAAGGTAAATGCAGAAGTTAAGTATTTCACTCTCAACACCACGTTCAAAAGTTTTTAGAGAGCACTTACTTGGAAATCTTTTGGCAGCCAGATGCCTCAAAGAATAAAAAACATCACACATTAGGGTAGGACAACTTATACTTGACCGCACAATTTCACGGAATACTTTGTCTACATAATAGCGCAGATTTTCCTGCAATTATGAAAAAAGGTATTTTTTCAGACCATTAATATTTGCATTTCTATGGTTCTTTCCTGAACACAAACATAACACTACAATTCCTTTTTTCAAAACGCTGCCTGACTATTCAATTAAGTATTTTAGTATAGTGCATATTTAAAAAGCCTCATAATATTTATATGGGATTACTAGTGTTAAAAGATATTTTAATGATATTGACTTATATTAAAGTATATAAGCAGTGTCTGGCGATATACAACTATCTGTCGAACCCTGTTTTTGTAATTTGACAATGTTACAAGGAAGGAGCACTTCCCATACATATCTAGTGAATGTTAATTTAGTTTGTTGCAGCAACTACTGCCTTAAATGTCATCCTCTGGTGAAAGGCAAGTGGCAAGCAAAACTTCAGTGAAAAATGTTAAAGCAGTCCTAATTAGGTACTTCATTATCTGGATGCTGAGTACAGACCATTAGGAATCACAACACCCAACAAATTGATAAGGAAGACTGTAATCCTCTGTTTAGTTTCTCTTCCCCATCCAATTTTCCATTGGACTTTCCCTTTGCTGTTTTCATAACCAGGGATAAGAAAATACAACTTTTGTTTACTTTGGAATAAGAGAATTATACTGCTACTGTAAGTTATGCATTTTCCATTTCATGGAGCTGCTCTTTAAAATATTTTTCTATCAGATTTTGAGAAAGTTTAAGTTAGGAAAAACACATTTGGAAACTCACCATATTAATTTCTACATTATCCCCTTCTCTTAATTTGATGGGATCTATTTCACAGGGTTTAGGAGACTCACATATCTGAAACAAACAAACAAAACTGTAGGAGTTCAATTTTTCAGACAGAAAGCACGGAAATGCACCTACTTAAAACCAGATTCTGTCCTAGATTTAGGAGTGAAACTCTAAATAGGATCTCACTACCCGTAACAGCATGCAATAATCATCCTCATTTTCCTGTGTATCTTTTTACATGGATCAATTACATAAAGCATCATGGGGGTAAATTCTGCATTGTGTTAGAGGCTGAAGCAACTGTCATTGACTATTTTCAAGCATCTGGAACATAAATAACAAAAAGCAGCTTCTTCCACTAAACTTAATCAATTATTGCTCAATTTAGCTTTCCTCTAGAATTCCCCCACCTGAGTGATTGCTACCACACAGGGAGCTGTAAGAAGAATGCCTATCGAAGAGACTGGATACCCCAGTGGTCTAAGTATCCTGAAAAACGTTTCAGTAGGATCACCTACCTCATCAATAACAGGTTTCAAAGTAACCTTTAGGTAGTGCTTCCCCACTATTTTCATCATTTCATCTACACACCGAGTTGCTAATGAGTTCCCTCTGAAGACTGTGTTTGCTTCCCTGTAAGAAAATAACTGATGTTATTTGAACAGGGAAAAAAATAAGAAGCTCAGTTACAAAATCTGATTAATACTTTATCTTGCTATTAAATAATTAATTTTTTGAAAACATTTTTTTCATATATTTCAGTCAGGAATTCCAGAATCTAGATACCCAGCTTGCAGTGGCACTCAGGAACAGAAAGGCAATAAACAAGAATATTATTACAGCTATTAGCAAAACCAGAAACATAAATAAAACTGTAAGGAAAAGCCTAAGAAGTTTTAGGCAAGGAAGTTACAATCCAGTGCTGAATGTGAGACAGAACAATTGGAGAAAATTCCAAAATATTGAAGACTTAGACCTCACCAGTATACAATTCTTCCTCCAGTAGTCCTGGTGAAAAAAAATCTTAAAGCTACACTACACTGATAAACTCAGACACTGTAACCAAAACATTTAATCTAGGGTTATGCTTTTTATTCATTACAGCTGTTGAAGAAAACTGAGAGCCAGCTGTGCAAAATAAGTCTTTCTAATCTGAGAGATTTAGTTTAATCTTTCTTTGTTACAGTTCAATTATAATGGAAAGGAATGTGTGTACTAAAATGCAGTTTAGAAAATTATTTTCCATGAGTCACCTCTTCTACACAGTTAAATTGTCTCACCTTATTTAAATCTGGAGTAAGTCAGCTTTGAAATGAATCATCCTGTGGTGACAAAATCCCTTCCACATCTCCACAGGACATGACTCGGGCACCTCAGTGGCCACTACTCAGGTCTACTTCATTTCTTTCCTAACCAGACAGCTGCAAATTCACAGGCCATACACTGCTACTTGGTAAAACACTTGTGTTTGCTACTTTCAAGGCATGCAGGAGGACACCTACTTACTTACAAGGCATCTTTGCAGAAAAAGAGTACCCCTCATTTAAGTCACATACTAAAGGAAACGGGATAAGATTCTCAGCAATTTTAGAAGTATTAAGTACCCATCTAGTGACCAGTAAAATTTGAAGAGTGGCCAAATTATGACATTTTAAAATGAAAACTATGTGCTCTTAGACAGAACTCTAGCCTGCTAGCTTGTTATGTTCAGCTGTATACTAGCTCCAAGAAAGTTTTACCAAACAGTACACAATCATTAACTCTGACTCCCAGCTTCAATGTGATTTTAACCAATGTTTTTATAAACTAGCATTAAAAGATGAATCTATTCAGTCATTACTGAATAATGAATTGGTAAAATAGACAGTCATTGAGAGGAAGAAATTCAACATGCTTATTATAAATGTTGCATCACAAAGCCCTGTGAAACTCTAAGAATAATTTAAGAAGGCATGACATCACTAAACATGAAATACATACTGGGTGTCCTTCAGATCTAGTTCTGCCACTGCAGCAACAAATGGAACTAGCTTATGGTGGTGTAGCAACAATCGTACAAGAGGCAGAACAGCATCATACTTGTCTCGACAAACTTCACTCAGTATGTAGGCAGCAGATGCAGAAATCGGCTGTGAGAAAGCAGAATATGAAATCATGAGTGAAGTAGTTAAATGTTCTTCACATACTTGGCAAAGTACAGATCCAATCTAACAAGACTATAGACCCAGCTTCTTAACAGAAAGTCTCAACATTTGCTGTATAACACGGCAATTAAAAGTTTCCATTCTACAGAAATACTTAATTGAAAATTGGCATTATCTACTCTATCCTTGACATTTAAGAATGAAATTCAGCACCTACTCACCCTTCTCATTCTCCCTAAAGTGTTAGAATGTGGCTTTGTCACAAATCCTAGTAAGAGTCAGTAAGCAATTGCTTTACTGTAATGTCATATATCTTTATAGGACTTCTAAAACTATAAAAAGAGCACATTAAAATACAGTCCTCACTTCTAAAGTGTGTGTCACCATTCTACAGTTGAGAATTTCAATACAAGAACTGATCAAGTTATTTCATTTAAGTAACAAAGACAGCTGCTGACTGCCACTAGCTAAATACTCAGCACTTCCTAAACTCCAGTGAAGAAGTATTTGAATACGGGCTAGCAATAATTTTAGTCACAATCTGCTTCCTCTTTACCTTTCTACTCCTCTGCCAGTACTTCGCCAACACTAAAGTGAAGAAAGGCTACAAAAGACCTAGGAATATAAAGCCTGGTTACTATCATTTGATTCCTGCCTCAACGTTAGGCTAACCATCTACCACGCTTCCCTCTTTGTCACCACATCCACGTGAGAAATCCAGTCATGCTGATTAACATACTGGGGAAGACAGAAGCAATTCGGAAGAATTGGAATTAGAAATCAATTCTGAAGCAGACCATTTTTGGAAAGGTGATTACCTGCCCCTTCAGTGCCAATAATGACTCAATATCTCTGGAAAACCACTAAATCCAGGTGGCCAATAGCAGCCAGTGGGAAAATACAATGTTGAAAAGAGCAACCAATGAAAAGAAACTATTTTATATCTCTTCCAGTCACACAGCACAGATTATTTCACTCTCTCTGCTGGTTCTTCTAAAGTAAGAAGAAAATCTTGGTAGTTTGGAGCAGATGTAAATGCTCTACAAGCTGCTTATCTGGTTGTGACAGAAGTAGTTCATGCAAAGGAACAAAAAAATTGTCTAGATCTGCATAGAATCATAGAATGGTTTGGGTTGGAAGGGACCTTAAAGGTCTACTTCATTTCTCTCCTAACCACAGAGCTGCATAATTTACATTGTCTCATACAGGACTGCATAATTCATTTTAAGTTTTCATTTTCAAAGAAGTTTTCAACAGAAGTACCTGAACATCTGATGATTTTAGCAGCAAGTTTCTTAGAGAAGCGTAGTATTCGGATGGAAGTACACAGTCTTCAGTATAACAGATATTTAATCTAAGTGATCCCAAATCATCGGTTTTAGAAGACTTGTTCCCATTTTCTCTTGGTTGAAGTAAGTACCTGAAAGCAACAGGTCAATTCTAAAATATTAGATTCACATTTCATTACTTCAAGTAATTCTACAATAAAGCAAATTATCATATTTAATTATTTCAGTATACATAAAGTAAGTCTGAAAACTGGCAATAAAATTCACATTAAAAAACTGGAGACAAAAGAAAAAAAGGAGCAGCATCTGATGCACCTTTAGCACATTATGAAACATATATTTATTTTCTTGTAACTTTCCAAACAGTGACACAGAGTATATGTCTTGTAGCTCAACTGGGATAGCAGGAATAGTTAGAAATTACACTGGACCTTCCCATTTTACATTTAGGTTATATTTAGGGTGTTGGACACTGCAGATGGAACAGCTAGTGTCAAGAATTTAAATGGTCTAGTCTGAAACCAGTAAAAATACATAATATTAACAGCCTGCATTCCTGAGAAACAAGTAAGATTCAAGGAAAAAAAAAATTTTGCTTTTTTCCTACTCTCAATACAAAATATATTCAACAATTCATTGGCTTTTGCTGTAGTTCAACTGTATTCCAACAGGAGGTGCAGCCCTACAAAAATTTTAACAGCTTTTAAAGTAGTGTCACAGTATAGTTTCAACATTCAGCCCAACAAACTGAAATATCTTCAAATATTCTTTTACAATCATTTATGCTTGTACTTCTACAATCAGGAGATCAGACTTTTTTTAATAATCAGATGCATTGCCCATGAAGGCAATACGAAGTAAAACTGATTTACAAGGAGAACCTCTACTTGACAACATGACTCTTAGGCTTATTTTCCCAGTATTTAGTACTAGTAATACTATTTTATCTGCTGTATTTCAGCTGTATTAAAAAACTTTTTATGTAAATTAGTAATAGTATAAAAAACTAGTTATTTTAAGACACAGAACTGTTTTTGAAAAGCACATCATAATTGGATATGAGGATGTTCAATACAAGGTATGCCTACAAAGTATATTAGCAGACACGAACCTCTCTATTGATGATGCTTCAAGTGAACTGGACATGAGTCAGGTTAATACAATAAATTACATGAACACAATACACTGGTAATGAGTCCATGCTAATATAACCTTTCTCTTAGCAGGTTGTTAATAGAGGCATGTCATTATGTTAATATGCTCATACAGCTTTTGATCAGTTCAGAGCACTGGCAGAGCAAGCCTGTGTCTGCAATACACCATGTAAAAAACAGAAAATACCAACACAAACATTTATTATGCTTAGAATCACATTCAAACACTAAGAGTAAAAATCAGAGTTCAACTTTGTCACATCCAAGACACTTGGCAGCCTGCAGTGGGTACATGGAGCAGAGCCGTAATGGTTCCTGGCCAAGACCTGTGTTCCGTTTAGATCCTATTTACCCACTTCCTTCCTATGCATTTTCTATGTGGATACACGGGGACTTCCTCCACTCTGTTCTCTATACCAAAAGGTTCACTAAAAGCAGAATATTCTACACACTTTGAGGCATTTGAATCTGTTGTACTCATCACTTCCTGCCACTAAGCATTTGGGACAGTAAAGGGGCTAGAGATTGGCTTCTGCTTGCAAGAGCTTCAGAAGGGAAGTTGCTGCTATGTTATAAGCAGAGGTCTTTCCTGAATTCCCTTCATACCTTACCCTTCCAGCTTTTAAATTTCTGTACCTGCTCCCCTGCAATGACATTGGGTTGGTTCCAGAAAATATCTTCTGAACCTCCCCAAGGAAGTGGGAAACAAAAATTCATGCTTAATGATTATTTTTAAATAAACTCTTCATCAGTCATTCTGGAAGTCTGACTTAGGAATTTAATTACAAGTGATGCAATTCTGAGAAGTTCCAGGTTTGCTGGTTAGGCTGAAAAGCATACACAGATCACTAAAATTCAGCAAGCTGACTGAAAGATAGTTATGTTCGTCTTTCCCTTCTTCACTCTCCACACTTTCCCCTCAAACACATAGAATCATAGAATCATTTAGGTTGGAAAAGACCTTCAAGATCATCGAGTCCAACCATCATCCATGCCCACTAAACCATGTTCTGGAGTACCTTGTCTACACACTTTTTGAATTCCTCCAGGGGTGGTGACTCAACCACTTCCCTGGGTAGCCTGTTCCAATGCCTGACAACCCTTTCAGTAAAGAAACTTTTCCTAATATCCAACCTAAATCTCCCTTGCCGCAACTTGAGGCCATTTCCTCTCATCCTATCACCAGCCACCTGACAGAAGAGACCAGCATGAACTATTCTGTGGGAGTGGGCAGACTGGGGTAAGAGAAGACCTAAATGTACCCTATGACAAGGTTACTTTATTGAGCAGGGAAACTTTCTAGAAAGATATTTTACCTAGACTAGAATAGGAAGACATATTTTAATGGACAGTTAGAATAGAATATATCCTTTGCAAGGGAAGATCTGCAACATAGAAGCAAATTCACTTCTGAGCTACCATTTCTCACCATGCTTGAAAGGAATCGTTTCTTAACACCTTCACAGGAACTTTAATTTCTCCTAGAAAGACATCTTGTACCAGATTTCCATTATTCCATAGGTCAACCCTGAAAATAAGAACATTGCTTAGGTTTTTTTTTCTTCCAGAGAGAAATAAAAATCTTCTAAGTTAACAACAGCTGCCTTACAGCACTAATCCACATGCATGCAGGCAGAAAATGTTAGAAATCTCACTCCATTCTAATTAAATCAAGAAGAATCAAATGAGTGACTTATTAACCCATAAAGAACAGATAAAGAAACAAACAGTGAAAGTTAGAGTTGCAAATCTTGCATCAGTAAATAAAAGTGATATTGGCAACATATATGTATCCTGAGCAGTCTCCACCCCCAAAACTGTGCACAGTTCTTCTCAGGTAATTCAAGTGAACTTTTTAACCAATATATTTACATATCTCTATCTAATTGCTAGAATTTGGCACACTGCAATGCCACACCAACACATGCGCTTGTTTTTCCAAAGAGCAGCTCGTATGCTTACAACCTCAAAAGGAATCACAGACTCCAGACATGCACCTTTGTTTTTTTCTATTACTTCTTACCTCTCTGACATTTCTGACAGACAGCAGTTGGTAAGAAGAACAAAAAAAATTAATACTAGAATTGTTGGGGCATGACTATTTTACTAAATATATTTGCATCTATAATGAAATATACAATTAAGATATTAATGAAGCTAATAGTTAAAAATGCACGTACCAAGTTAGTTCTATAATGGCTATTAAAACTAACCACTGAACTCTTCTTCTGATGCCTGTTAGGAAACACATGCTAGCCTTGAAGACTTTTTGTCATTCAGCAGATTTGGTGCATGTATGTGCATGAGCACAATAAAGAAAAGAAACTGAGTACAGGTGCTCTCAACTGTTCTAACTACATATCATAAATACAGACAGACCTGCTCTAAGGGTAAAGGAGCAGAAAAGGGGAACATACTTTGAAGTATTCTTCACATTTGCAAGGAAAAGGTGCAACACAAGTGTTCCTCTAAGGAGCAATCTGAAATCATATGGATCTCATAAAAGAGGCTCTTCCCTGTTTTAATAAAAACAGCCAACTACAGTTGAAACCATAGACCAACACAAGGTTTGCTGTTACCCTTCAATACAAGTTCAATCATCAGTATTCTGCCCAAAATAATATTATATATATAGATAGATAGGAGGTCCTCATGGCTCTTTACTCACAGGCAAAGGAAACAAATTTAGGCTGCCAGATACACTCTACCACTATTTACTGAAAAACAAAAAAATCTAATCTTCACTAAGAAGCACACTAAAAAAATCTGAGTAATTTTATATGTTAGAAGGATCTTTTCTACAAGTCTGATGAGTAATACTCTAGAGTTACACTAAAATAAAACATTTATTTATTGTCTTGATAAAATATTATGGTTTATTAATAATAAAATAAATCCATTCCTAATCTACGTAACTTACCTGACTTCTAGTTTCTCAATATCTTCTTCTTCAACCTGAAACTGGGACTTTTTGGTATAACTACTGGACCTGGTAACCTGCAAGTAAATTCCTCCTATTAACACACTTTTTACTGTTGTATTATGGATGTCAAAAACCAAAGAAAACCCTGCCTCTTTAAATAGTTACTGTTCCTTTTAGAAAGGAAAAAGTTCCAATTCACCAAACAAACTGCCTTTTGACAGAAAGCAGGTAAAAAATGGGTCAAGAAGGGTTCATGGTGGAGCCTGATGAAGACTAGCTGATGACTAAGGGAATTATAGTATAGCTCTATTAGAAAAAACAAGAAGGAAGTATGACACGAAATGGCAAGAATTTATTTGGTTTCAGCAAGAAAGCATTAAAGTTAGTTCTGAGATCTTTAAGGAAACAACAAATAAGAAGCCCACTCTTCTTGCCCTAGTTATACTACAATTGTAACCTCTTATTTTAACTCTCCTCATTTCTTGACTGATTGCATTCTAAGTTTAACTCCAATAAATCTTAAGTCATAAAGTTATCGGAGTGGTTTGGATTACATTTTTATTCTAATATTTTACTTCCTAAAAAATTACACTCAGTATCCTGAGCAGGTCAACTGAAACACACGCCATGCGCTGATACTCTATATATAAAGCATGGAACAATTTCTCACTGAAGTCCCACAGCAGGACCAGGATCTATACAAACACAGTAAATTACAATACATTTGAGGCACATGTAATAGTTGTACTACTACCAACTCTCAGCTGAACAGTATTGTATGCTTACATGCATATGTAGTTTTTATTACAGAGACAAATCAGATGAAAACTCAAACTCACGATTTGGTTATTGTAGGGTAACTTGTGTAGGACTGAAATCAAATCCTAAATAACATTTTTTTAAATAAAATAATAAAATTAGCCTTTATTGGGTATAATTGCTACATTGTTTTATTAAAGAAATAAGTTGGGGGTTTTTTTAGCTCAATGTTCTTGAAAACATTTAAATCAAATTCCACAGGATAGGTTAAAGCTCTCTCAGAACTCCTGATGGCAACAGATGCTACATGAAGTGATTCAAGATAACGAATTACCTTCACATATGTGCTTGTGAGGAAGTAATTTTTCACACAGCAATTGAAGGGGAATACTATTGTCTGGCAGCCCACAGAAATTTATGTCATTCACTTACATTTGAGAGGCTAGTAAAAGTTCTTCAATTGCTTGAAGAGAGCTTTCTGTTTAGGTACTGCTATGCAACTTGCTTTAAAAATATTTGAAGGGTTGCATAAAATAGATAAACAGACAGAATACCACACAAAAAGTTACCTCAAAATAAAATGTTTCGTTAAACTGCGGATTGCTTGTTTTCTTCTTTACTTTGGTCTTCTTTTGGTCATTCCTGTTCCAATGTGGTAAAATTTTTACCATAGACAACTTAAACACACAATTATAAAGACATTCTATTGTCAAGAAGGACCCATGCATTTAAGTTAAAACATTTTTTGTCATTTTAGAGATCATTTTGATGAAGAAAATCTTAAAATAAAATGAGTTCATCTTCACAATATAGTTTGAAAAGTTAAAATTTCAAGTGCTGTATCTAGTTAATCATGCATCTGTCCAGCTCAAAATTTCTATTTCATTTCACAAACAAGCATAACTTACACATATCCAGTAAAATATATCAACAATTTCCAAAGCATTTCAAACTTAAGTCTGCAGACAATTTCTTTACCACTGCTTGCAGGTTATGAGCACAGTTTTCCTTGTCTTGTTCAACTGCCAATTTCTGTTTTTCCCCACCCTCTTTTGTTGGAGAAATACCCACTACTTCTTTACAGACAGAGGGTTACACCAAGGCACTGAATGTTTTCTTCAGAAGGAATCGCTGCTGATTCTAGACACTAAACAGCATAGGGTCAAACAAAACAATTGCTCCCCATTCCGTTGTGTTTTATATAGATAATTTTTTTCAATTTTACATGTTTTATAAAAGAATACAGTCTTATCTAGTTAGTAAAGGGCTATGATAGTATAAAAATGCTTTATAAAAGAAACAAATATAAAATGTGGGGGAAAAACAGACAAGGGAGAAGAAAAATTGTCCTAAGCATCAACTAACTGTTTTCAGGCGCTGGCCATATAAATATTCCAGTCATAGTACATGAGTCAGACATGCATGAGATTGGAAAATCTTAACCAGGAACTTCTGTCAGATTTGCACATATATTCCCATACCAACAGGGTAAATATTTTGTGGGATCAAGATTCATCCAGTTCCATCTGTATCACAGGACTCAAACAGGAAATATATGTCAATTTACCTTCTTTGGCAATCAGCACCATGCTTCCTAGGTATAATGGTCAAATCTCCCTAGTCCTCTTAAAAACCCAACCAACCAAAAAAAAGACCCACTAAAAAACACCAACCCAAACCTGAAAAAATGCGATCCTATGTTACTAAGGAGGAAAAAACGCCCCATTCACTCAGAGCTTACTCAGGGACAATCCTTCCAAAGCCTTTAAAACACATAAGTTTGCTAGAAGACGTTCTGGTACTATGCTCACAGTGGCAATTCTTCAGTACCAGAGAAAGCAGATGGACTTAGGTTTGATGTTGCAAAAAAGAAAACAACTGAAACCTAGCTGACTTTAGTTGTTATTGGGCAGGGACTTGCAGACAGTGAATGTGTGGGAAATGGTATTTTTCTGAAATGAAAACCCCCAACAGTCATTCAGGATTACAGATCCAAAAAAAGGGAGACATTTAAACTGTGGGACTTTGAATGTAGCATCCTGAAGGTGCTGGCATTAGAAAGGTCTCACCAGAACCTCTACTCTCTTGCTTCCTCCCAACTGCTAAACATTTGATGCAAATAAACTCACACATTAAGAAAAACAGGGAACAGAGGAAGGCGAGTGAACAATTGACTATATCATCCCATACAGGAATTTGACAGAAGTTAATAGGAAGTACAGTGCAGATATCAAGAGTCCAGTACAAAACCAGAGTAGAAGGAAAGAACCGAGTTACAAGTGGTCCTGGACTAATGCAGGCCATTCAGACAGACCAAACACCTTGACAGTACGGTAGGGAAGGGGAGAGTACAGTAACAATGGAAGATGTGATGTACGCAGGAAGTATTTTATGATTTTTCTGTATTTTAAAGATTTTGCTTAAAACCTATGACTTTCTTTTCCAGTTTAAGATCACACCATTTTAGATTCATTAATTTTATACTAAAATGTTACCTGGAAGGCCCCACAAGAGAGACTGTTGCATAGGGGTCACAATTCTGTCCGTTTATAAGAGGTAACCCATGGCACTCCTTTATTCTACAAGGAAAAGGCAATCAACAGATCAGTGAAGCAATGTCTTTGGCTTCAAAAAATAGAACCCACACAATCCTTTCTTTTTTAAAGGATTTTTTTAGGTCCTGCTGTATTACCCAGTGATATATACACTGATCCAACATAATGTATGTACATGAAGTAGATCGTAACTACAGATCTCTGGATGGTAATGCAAGGTAATACTCAAGTGTACTAGTCAGACGTAGGGGCTCTGTGAGAACAAAATTCTTGTAATTGCTTCGATAAAGACATTCCAGTATCACTGATGCATGGCAAAATCCCAAGTAAAATGAACTGCTATGTTAAGGGAAACTGCAGGCTTCATAAACTTTTAAATTTGATTTCTCAAGGCCCACAAAAAGCTATCTGGCCTCATCCACATGGCAGCAACTACATTTGGAAGGCATTAAAATGGACTCAAATATTTTGTTTTGGCTAAACTACATTCTGAGTTGAGTAAACTGAGAAATGCAAAGTTATATCCTGAAATGTGATTTAAAATTAAGCATCCAAATCTATTAGTATATAGTCCTGGCATATCTAGGTTTCATCCATACTATTCAGTCACAAAGAGAAAATCAGTTTACCTTTGAAAGAGGGTTTAAAATTTATTTTCAAACTCTTTTCACAATAGTGCATGATCAAGGTTAAATGGCCCTTTTAAAAATACTGTTTTCTTCCATAAATCGTACAGTAAGTTGTAAGCTGGTGTTTAACAGGTACAGAGGCACACTGTTCACCACTCCTGATGCAAAAGGGACGGGATGGTTAGGAAGTAATGCTCATGGGGACAGAAAAACATTTTCTGGACCTTTTCTGAAGGCTTGCAATCTTTTTGAATCACCACAGCAGCAACACTACTAGAAAGAGCTGGGTCAGCAAGCTGACTAACCTTCAGATGCTGCCCACATATGAGTATTAATTAAAAACAGCTGCAACAACAAAAGTAAAGCAAAACAGTTTGTAAATTTACAGCAGAAACCAGACTTTCTAGCAAAATGATGCTCTAATGTAGTCACGCGCACTGTAGTATTTTAAGTTTAGAAACATTCAGCAGATTACAAAATTTCATAAACAAGACAGACACAAATGAGATATGAATGTTATAGTCCTGTTCCCCCTTTTTAAAATCACCTATTTTTAAATAATGTATTGCAGAAATTTAACTAAATTAATGCAAGTAAGTTTTGGTTGCCATAATTAGCCAGTTTGAATAAAATCCAAAACCTATGTAACTTGAGGAGAAAATACTTTCCTGCTCTAAGTTCATACAAACAATCAAGTAAATGTTCTAATACTATAATGTGGGCTATTAAAGTTGTGCAGTTCAAGTTAAAGTTACATAGCAGCAAGAGTAGCTACACACTGTTGTTAATTAAATGTTTTCTGTACTGTAGAAAAACAGTGTTAAGAGTAATAAGAGTTACAAACTCAAACACAAGTAGGGAAACAACAGACACTAACACTCCTGTGCTGCCTCAAAACTCCACCCTTTTTGGAGTATGCACAATTATAAACCAGATGGTATTCCCTCCCCAAAACAGTCCCTTTGTCTTCACCAGTTCAGGGAACATTTAGTGCTGAACCACTGCACAATCATTTGTTATTTTTCTTCCAGTTTTCAAGCACGTGGCCTTCAGCATTTCAATTATTTTTGAATCACAATGAACCCTACAGTGATTTCAAACCCACCATTTAAATGGGTTCTTGAAACATCCAGTTGTTTCATAAGCATTAATTGATTCCTCCTCCAACACACACGTGACACGGAAGAGTGACGACAAAATTAAACTGTCTAGACTTTTCAGTCATTTGGGCTATCTGATCTGAGGCAGCTAGGACTTGGTTCTTTCAGGCTATCAGGCATTTTGTAGCACTGAACATACTGTCTCTGCAGCTCCCAGAGATTTTCTGTTTCAGGTGTGAATCCTGAGTGTACCTATAAGTTAGTGTCAACTTGAATCTCATAGGAAACTCATAGCAGATGGATCAAATCAAACATCTGGATAGAATTCAACTATTTTAATGAGAACAACACAGTTTCCCTTCCTACAGCCTGCGTCATGTTCACCAAGCTCCTGGATTTCTCTAGCAGACAGATATAAGTCCTACAGAAAGCAGCTTCTTTCTCTATGTACAAAGTTTCTCACTCCTTCCCTGATCACTGTATGAATACCTGCATACTTGACGTAATGATCCTGTGGGAAAATATATATTATCATATCAACAAAAACTGATCACAATGCCCTACTTTTGGTTACAGACACAGCTTCTTCCAGCCTCCCTTGTCTTCTTACAGCTTGACCACAACATACACAAACTAAAGGAAGGCTTGTTCGTGATTTCCTGCAAGTTGAAAAACATTTTACTGACAACTACACAGCCTTGCAGCAGAACTAGAGTCTCCGGATTCATCATACAGATCTGACACTTCAAGCTGATTTCATGCTCCAGTCACATCTCCCTGTGTAGGCAGCTCTACCATCCCCTTCTCATCTCCTGCCCAAGTCCCAGTTCTGTGGCCAGCAAGTAAGGTCTACCTAGCTTAGACAGCCTACCCTGTTCCAACATCTCAAAAACCAAACAATACTCCAGTCGCCCTGACCATCAACTCCTAATATTCCCGAATCTTTCCTTTTCAGACCCATCAGGCTCAAGAATTTGTTCCAAATTTATCTCACCTCCTCCCCTTCGACCTCCCACTCTAAGCTAGCCAGTCAAAACCATCCCTTAACTCTCCAGTTACTGCCTGGCATCTGCTTTAGACACATTATTTGACAGCACAGGTAAGTCAACTGAACTGCACTGAAACAGTGGATCCTCCTCCTCTTACGCTCCTGCCTTCCATCTGTCACCTATGGTGATTCTGTACGCTAACCTTACAGAAAGCTATTTAGGTTTCAAGCCAGTTTACAGTCAGTTTGGCAACCTGAATTAACCTTGCCACGCAGAAGATCTCACAAGCTCCAAAAGCAGTGCAAGGCCAGTAGCCATTAAGGGTAGGAAGCCATAAAATCAACTCAGCACTATCAAACAGGATTGTTACTCCCCAGAGGCTGAATACACAAGGCTGAATTATTGCAGATAGTTTTAAGCTACTAAAACCAGCCTCCAGTAAACAAGTTTTAAAATTTTTGAAGATCTTTTAAGTGGCTCAATTAGAGTAAACTTAACATAAACGGAAAAGTGCAATCTCAACAAGTCTACCAGCTAGCAAATCTCAGAGGAATAGTGCCCCTCCCCAAAGAATCAGGCAAGTGCTAGAACTGCAATCTTCTACAACAGGAAAAAAACCAGCCAACCCCACACACACAAAAACCAACAAAAAAAACCCCAAACACTTTGACCAATCAAAAAAGAAAATAACACTAAATATACATTCCTATTCTGGCAACTATAATAAATGTATTTCCATTATATGGTAAACATTTCAGCTTTGACAAATGGTTTCATCTATCTAGGCTGGCACAAGCAATTTTCATTCAAAAGGCATAAATGGATAGTTTGAAGAAGTATACAGGAACTTGAAAGCCTTTGATTTTATGTTTTAAACTACTACACCTTTATGTAAAGTCTAAGCAATAGCTAACAGAAGGTCTTTTGTTCTTTTCTCAAACTACTGATCAGTTACGGTACAGTGCAAGAGATCTTTCAGTTTACATTAATTCTTGCTTCACATCTCAGTAGTTTGTTCTGCAAGAGGAGTTTCATACAGGAAGTATGAGCCTTTCAGATACAACTGGCTTATGTTCAGCTCCCAAGATGAAAATAAGTCCTTAAAAAGACACAGCCCACAATAAACCCTCTAAATGACTGAGGGACTTTATTTCCACCATTCAAATCAACTGAAATCCTCCAAGTGCAGGAACTAAGTAACTGCAGCCATTAGGATTTGTACACTTCATTAAAATTGTTATGTTCCCTAAAACAACTTCATGCAAGCAGATAGACAGGACTGTAACAAACTGACAAGTCAATTTAAGATAGTATAGTGTGTAATTTATTTAGAAAAGTGAAGAAAAAAAAAAAAAGACAAAATTAGCTGTAATAAGCCATTCCCGGGCTTTCAAGTATTTGGATTGTAAATACATAAAACTGTTTCTTTCAGAGTTGAAGTCATATTAAACACAGAGAAGGCAAGTACTACTATCCAATAGCCTAATTTGGCAAGAAATCATTCAAGTATCATCTGTATCATCAGCAGCAAATATGCAAACAATGGTCACGCAAACTTGTTTCTACAGACCCCCAGAAAGGAGAGCTGCAAGCATGTATTTTTGAAATGTGCTACTCTACATGCTATTGTGGTTTTGAAAAAAGAGCCCACACTGAGTCAGCAGTTATCTATTGCATTATCTTTTTCCCCTCCTCATTCACACATTAGGAAAGGAAACACCTAGTATCGGAGACAAAACAAAATTGTAATTCAGAAATGGTCTGTGGGTTTATCTGCATGAAATTTAACAGCAAGTTTCCAATTAATACAAAAATTATGTGTAAAATCAGGGCTTAGCCCACTGTAAGTCTCTAAGCCCTTCACCAAAGGAAGATTAACTTTTATGCTTGCATTTTAAAAAATGTATAAGGACTGCATTGATATAAGATAAGCAATTACAAGCCTTAATTTGACTTCCTCCAGGGAAAAATGTATTTCAAAATAATGTTTTCAGAATGTTTATACAACCTGAAAGCCCTAGCTGACTTCAGAAAGTCCCACCTTAAAGTTGGCCACCATTTTTTCCTCCCCCCCACAGCATCAAGTAAGACCAGATCAGTCAGTTATGGTGTATCTTGTACATGACCACTTTTTGTCATAGAATCATTTAGGTTGGAAAAGACCTTCAAGATCATCAAGTCCAACTGTCATCCATGCCCACTAAACCATGTTCTGAAGTGCCTTGTCTACACGCTTTTTGAATATCTCCAGGGATGGTGACACCACCACTTCCCTGGGCAGCCTGGTCCAATGCCTGACAACCCTTTCAGTAAAGAAATTTTTCCTAATAGCCCATCTAAACCTCCCCTGCCACAACTTGAGGCCATTTCCTCTCGTCCTATCACTGGTTTCTTCATAGAAGAGACTGACATCCACCTCACTACAACCCCCTTTCAGGTAGTTGTAGAGAGCGATAAGGTCTCCCCTCAGCCTCCTCTTCTCCAGACTAAACAGCCCCAGCTCCCTCAGCTGCTCCTCATAAGACTTGTGCTCCAGGCCCCTCACCAGCTTGGTTGCCCTTCTCTGGACACGCTCCAGCACCTCCATGTCTTTCCTGTAGTGAGGGGCCCAAAACTGAACACAGGACTCAAGGCACAGCCTCACCAGTGCCAAGTACAGGGGGACGATCCCTTCCCTGCTCCTGCTGGCCACACTATTTCTGACACAGGCCAGGATGCCGTTGGCGTTCTTCGCCTCTTGGGCACACTGCTGGCTCAACTTGAGCAGAAGAAGGAAACTTCCAGTTTTTAAGAAGTGAGGGGTTTTTTTGAGTGTTACCACAGCTTCACTGATACAAACATAGTTTGCAATATATTAATATTTATCCTTCCCCAAGCTTACTTCCCTTACAGAACATTGGGGAATAGAGCCCCAATAAGGATCTAAATTAAAAACAAAACCAGAAGGGGGCAGGTGAGGGGACAGAGGACAAAGAATGAAACATGAGGAATTGCATTCCTGGTTTCTTTGTATGACAACTGACCATCCCTTCATCATATGCAGCAACATTTCTCTTTCTAAAAACACGTGTTCTTTTCCAAACAACTACTTGTTTGGAAAAGTTGGTTTTACTATACATACTAGCACAAGAAATGAAACCTTCCTCCCTCCCACATTAGCTGTAAGAGGCTAACATCAGCAGCAGCTCTCTGTTGTCCAAATCCTTAACTTTTACAAATTGCTTCCTACTAGAATTATCTTCAGTTTTTAAATCAATCCTCATCATAAAACCCATCTAGAAGACCAGCAAAAACAGCCTCTACAACCATGTCTACAGAACCAAAATAATATGAATCCATCCCCTAGTCAGGTCTAATTTTATCGCTTTGGTTCAGCCATAAACAAGAAGGTGATGGGGGACTCGAGATAACACTCAGAATCACAGCCCTTGAATTACTTGCCATTGTTTGTGTGCTTAACACGACCTTTAATCTTGTGTTGTGCATGTTATAGCTACTATTTTTCAACTCTAGAACTTCTGGACTCTCAGGAATACATAGTGAAAATCCATTAGAAACTTACCTATGCACAGAAGCCAGCACAAGTATCTAGAATTCTCTTATCCTACAAAAAAATTTAACTGGTGAAGATTTAAAAGCTTCCCTGTCTCATTACATTGAGACACGACTGATCTGGACATGAAGTAAAACATGGCTCTGAAAGGCAAGTATTATAGCCTGTATTTTAAGAATTATTTTTTCCATTTTTTTTTTCTTTAGCCAATACTTTCAGTTTTGGACAGATCGAGAAAAGGCAGGGAGGGAAATATACATATATGCCACTTTTTGATTTTTTTTACTCAGTCACAGTTCTGCTACTTCCTATCTTTCAGCTTTGTTAAAGGAATTACTAAATACAATGACTTCTCAGGGCCTGGTGACTACCAAAACATAGCAATAAGTGCATCACTTACTAACTATCCTCAGAAATAAGCAGACTTTCAGAGTTTAAATTTTCTATTAGAGAATCTCACATGTATTTTCTGTAAGTTCCTCATGCTTTAAGATCAAAAGGGTCTCAAAAATACCCTCACATCCATTTCTATAATACTATATCAGTGAGAGATCTCTTATTTCTCATACTCTCACATGTACATCCAAAAAAGTATTTATGTACAATATATTACTTACACAGCCAATTATTTCAAGGCTATCAGCATGTGTGATAAAATACTACTAAACATTTTTAGTTTAAGGAACTCTAGTGCATTTCATAATCTCAGATGAAGACAAAAGTACTGATGTAACACTGCAGTGTTTAACGCACAGTCCTCTCCCACATGTCAGCGAGTGGGTGACTACAGCAACCACGAGAGAACCCTGGCTTCCTTTTGATCATTTATCTCCATCATAAAGAGATCCTAAGAGAGGGCACAGTGAGTAATCCACTTCCTACTTAAAACTGCAATCTGCAACAGTATCTTTCTAAAGCACCTTTTCTTCATCATATGAAAAATCCAAACATGTTTTTAAAAAAAAAAATTAACTTAGACTAAAGTGCATGGATACATAAAAAATTAAATTAAAAAAAATTACATCTATCAGAAAGTTAAGTTGGGAATAAAACACGAAGTCATAAAGCTCCAGCCAGCTTTTGGCAAATAGCACATGAGGGAAAAGCTGTTCTAATTCTGCCTTGTGCTGCAAGTGGGATACAAAAATAAGAGCAGCAGGACTCCCTATGAACCAAGCTGCCACCCACTATACAAGTATAAACATTCAGAATTATCTTTAAGTTAAAAATACACATTGATGTACAGCAAGTTTCCATATCTTACCTGAATTATAAGCCTACAATAGCTTAGTTCTATCACAGAACTAGCTTCCCTTTTCATACCAACTAAGTAACAGAAAAGCAAAGAGATTATTTTGCTACATCTTGTTCCAACTAAACTACTCATCTTGGTTTAGATAGTTGACTAAGACAGGAAGAATGTAATTTAAACTTCATAATGAAAATCACATTAGCAAAATTGACAGTGTAATGTCTCCCCCTGCTCCCTGGAGCTGATCTAAACATGAAGTCACCGAGACAAACGGAAGACCACACACCATTTCCTCCCTTCACAGTTTCACAATACAACCCATTCTTTCATACTAAATTCTCAGAGAAGATTTTAAAAAAACAAGCAAACAAAAAACCTCACTCTCTGAATAACTAAGTTAATGAACAATGTTGGAAAGCAAAATTAAAGAATCTTACTAACTTTTGAGTTTTTAATCTCAATTTTCCCTTAGTCTTTATAAGCCCCTTGTCTGTACCCTTTTGTTCACATGGTCTATATCCCACAACTTGTGAGAAGACAAGTGCAGAAAAGCCTTTATTTCTTTCTGAAGCACAAAAAATGAAAAAACTGCAGTAAGACTGGCTTGTTCTCCTGAACCTTACTCATGCTGAGAACGTAAAGAAGAGTCACAAGAGAACGCTATCAATCTCACTGACTCTCTCTGCAAGTCACTGGTTTCCACTTGTCTCTTCAATAAAAGCAAACAGTCTCCCAGCAGCAAGTAACCTAGAAGGCTGTTCCTTCCAAAATAAAGAATAGGATTAGTTTCTAGAGAGACCGGTAACTTCTAGTATGCCCTTATCAGACAAACTTTTTATGAGTGTCAAAACATGTTTTTACAGTTGTATTTGCATTATATTCTTATCAATTTCTGGCCTTAAATGTATTGCTTAATAATGAATAAAAAGAAACAGAATGACCAGTACATGTGGAATTTTGGTCTTCTGTGACTCACATCTGTAATCTGTGTATTCAGACTCCGAAAGCCATCACACAGGATCATTATCAAACACAGCTCTAAGAGTAACAATACAAGACTACAGACTGGTTAGTATCTTCCAATATGTCTCATTCTGTGCTTTTTCTTTAATACTGCTGAAATTTGTCTTTTTTAAAATAACATATACCAAAAATTTACTGTTTCTATGAACCTCTTTAACATGCTGTAATGTCTTCACACTTTGGAGTCAAAATTAAGTTTAGTAGTGAAAACTCCTTAAGTTGTTGCTAAGAAATTTTACTGAAATGTGGCAACATTATGCTGCTCCAGAATGACAACTCTTGTACTTTGGTTTTCTATGAACATTTCTTCCATGGTTAACCATGAGAAAGTAATTCTGAAGCAAAAATAAAAGTGGATTATCACCTAGCAAACCAAAACATTACTACTGAAAAAGTGTCACACTGTTCCCAACACCACCACCATCAGCTCAACTCTGTCAGTAATAGCAGTACTGCAAGTTCTGGCTGTCAGCTGCAGTGTGCATTCCTAGATTTCTCACCAGACCCAATTCAACTGGAATTACAAGACACTGAACTAATGATACCAGACAGCCATGCTGAGTCCTAATAAAAGTGAGTGCTTTGGGAGCAACAGAGATGAGCAGTTGTGCAAATCTTCTGCAGGAGTTCCCTAAGCATGTACCCACTCCCTCAGCAAGGTAGGCTCCAAAGAAAGTCATATAAAAAGAAAAATGTTATTGGTACCAGGATGTGCAGACATTTAGTATTAAGAGAGACAAATCACATAATTTTCTATCAAACAACTAAATATTCAAGGATTAATGTATTTTCTTACTGTACTACTAGCTGCTGGCACACAGATCCATTATCTGTTATCAGTTCATTCAGTTTTAATTCGAGGTGAACTTTTCCCTGAAAAAAACGAGAGAGAAACACAAATAGTTTTAAAAGCCTTTCTTTTAAAAGTAGTAATTAGAACAATAATATAGTTTACAGTTAGAAGCTATTTAAGGTAATTCCAACATATCCACTTCAAGCAAATATCTATTCTAAAGCATGTATCCTGCAATTAGAGTATGAGGAATGCATTTAAATTTTGAGAGACAAAGATAAAGCAAAACATTATCCTCAACTGCAGACAGCACATGAATTGGTCGAGCCTCCACAGATTTAACACACGAAAAAAAGTATTTCTTCTAGCATGAGAAATTACAAAGAGCAAAAGTCCCTCTCAGCTTTCACAGACAGTGAATTTATGAGCATTTCAGGAGAAAGTTCTAAAGTTACCTTGGACTCTAAAGGCAGTTAGGTACATTTAGAAAAGTTAGAATAGTATGCAGTAGCCATAACCAGCAACATTTAATAATCAGCTGTGAAATCCTGTCCATCCCACCAGACTGAAGATCATTTAGAAATTTATTGTCCATCCCAGTGCAGCTGTCAGCTATCTCATGAAGTCTGCTGATGTACTCATGGAACAGTAAACACAACCAAAGGAGAGGAAAAGGTGACAATAATTGCTGACCTGGCTTCCTCCTTTTCTTTTTCTGATACAGTAGGATGTACCAAGAAAAAGAATCCATAACTGATGGCAGAGCATGGATTAACCTCAGAACTCAGCAAGGGCCAGCCTACGCTACCCTCTCAATAACAGGCTCCAAAAACTCCAAACCATGATATGCAACTTTCTTGGGATGACCAAAATTTGGTACTATAACCTTGCTGCAAATATCTACTGCCTGAACAATACTGCTACTCCTTCCTGTGCCTGACTATTTGTACTTGCTTTCACATCTAAGATAACTAGACACTGACAGTCTTTCCTCTAAACCATGTTCTCCTTAGTATTCTTGGAATTTGTCTATTTACTAAATGGAACATCAGGTGACACTGGTCTGTCCACGATTATGATTTTTAGGGAAGGGACCTGGAAGGTAACTGTAACATGTGGCAAAGGAAGCAAGCTATAATTTGAACTACAGTTTTGCTGTACAACACTAAAATGGAAGTAAAACCTTTAGCTGACCTTGCACACATTTCTACAGCATTTATGTTTTGACATAAAACTGATATGTTTTTATTGTAAATCCCCTGGGGCAAGGCCTGTGTTTCTCTGTACGTCACATGGGAGGAGAAGTGAAGTTTCTTTTATAAGGAAGTTTTAAACATAACTATTTTGGGATGCCTGCCAAGTGTTTTGCAAACTGTTACTATATGGATTGGAACACAGGTACATTAAGAAAATATTTGTCAAGCAGAGAAACTCAATTACAAAAATAGATTTACAGGATAAAAACAGGATACTGAGAAGCATGCCAACAGCCTTACAAGGCAAAGTTTTTGAATGACAAATGAAAAGACAACATTAGTAGTATTTATTATAATAGCTGACTTAACCAGTTTTAGTAGGCAGACCTTGTGAATGGCCTAAACATATTCCTTTTGCTTTTTTAAAAAAATTAAACACAAATCCTGTGTTCTACACTCATCCGTCAGAGTAAAATAGCAATTTACTGCTTTGAGAACTATCTGTAGATGTAAATTGTTCAAAAGTCAGCACCATAATGACTACAGTAACATGGCTCTAAGTAAATATTTGCCTGACATGTACGGAGAGTTTTGGGTACATTTTTGTTGGGTTTTTTTGTTGAGTGCAGCACAATGGTTTCCTAAAGTGGCTGATCTGCAGATCTATATCGGAACTTTTGACATAATGTGCAACTGGGTTTTAAACGTGGTTGTACATATTGGTTTTAGTTCAAAACTTATAGAGAAGTCAGACATTCTTATACAATAAATAAGCAGCACACTTTATGTGAACACACTTTTCATCTGTAGATTTCAGGGTTGGTCAAAGGCAGGTAGGTACCGTTTTAACTTTACAAATGGGTTAACAATCAATTTTCAGATATTGACTAGAAGATGGAGCTGTTGATCATGTGGCTGAGATTCACCTAGTAACAAAGCCAAAACCAGAGCATCCAAATTATCAACCTAAACTTCAGAACTACAAAAAACAATTTAGTTGCAGTTTTGTTTTTAGAGTTGCTACTGCATTTTAACACTGTATTTTAAGATTTTTTTTGTCGTTCCCCCCCCCCCCCAGTTTTGATATTTTGATCATTTCCACATTATTAAATACTAGAACTATCTATAATAAATACAAGTTTTCTAGTTTTCTAAAGCTCTTAAGAAGACACTGGGCTAATACTGTATTTTAAATATTTATGCCAATAGGCACTCATATACTGTGCCCCCATTCCGTATACAGAATCACACTACTGTTCCAAGTGTACCACAAAGTAACTTTTGACAGTATTAGTTTCCTTCATTAAAACCTTCTCTCCTTTAAATTCAAGAGGAAGAGATGCATACCCTTTCATCTGAAAGGTAGTCTACCCTTAGGAAAGTTATTGAGGGTAGTGGGGAGGGTTTAAACAGAGTTAGAAATGCAAAGAGTTATTTTCCAGTTCCTCCCTCAACTTGAAAAAAATCTAGATTACAGTATTTCACTTAAACTCTCCGTCCTCTTCCTTCCACTTTGCCCAACTCAATGGAACAAATATCACAACTGAACTATTGAATTTGTAAGAATAAGAAAGATCATCTTTATGCCATACACACTATGTCAACATCTCAGTAGAAGCAAAAAAATTCTAAGCCAAAAGTTAGACAACTGTAATTAAAAACAAACAAACCAACCAACCCAAACCACTAAAATAAGCCAGGTTATCCACTGGGAAGCACCCTTGGTAAACTAAAGTCCTTGTGGCATATGGAAGGTGAAACTGGGGATCTAGAATACTCAACAAATTACATAATATTCTCACATTGAGTAGCGCCTGAATTGTTAATTCTGTGTGCTTGCTGCAAAAATGTCTACATAGCAGATACAGGTTCTATCAGCTTCCATCGGGTTTTTTCCCAGCTTTCCTATTCTACATTAGAGCAAACATTTAGAGCAAACATATAACCACGTTTCTGAAATGTAATACATCTTACTGTCTACCACACTGAGCTCCTAGCACTATGTAATGGCCAACAGTTCCACAGTATTAGGAATATCGGTTCAACTCGGATAACCCTGCAAGGTTTACTTTACCCAGATATCTGAGCCACTAGGAATCTACAAGCTGGCTTGAGGCTTCATCTTGATTTTTTCCAAATTTACACATTCTACATGAACACCAGGGGAATCTATTAGGAGCACTTTACTTCAATAATTATAAATCCTACCAATTTTAAGAAAGAGAAGAGTGAATGTTAAAGTTACCTTCAAAACCTTAAAAGCATGTGAAAGATTTTGACCTTATCAATGTATTTTGCAAGTATAGATCAAATCTCTACATAATGTTTCTTGCTAAGAATAACAAAGATCGACGACATGTTTAACAATAAGACCTCATTTCAAATCAGCTAAATAAAGATTTAAGAAAAAAAAAGGGGGGGGAGGCAAGAAATCCTAAGAAATCTATTAGCATGCTGAGGCTATCTGCATTTTAGAAAACATCAAGATTTTTATATATATATACACACACATATATGTAAGTATATAAAAACAAGTTTGCACCAGTTAAATATGGTCTGTTCCACCCAACTTTTCAAATGCTAGTTTATTTGCTTAGTATTCCCACATTCATGTTTACTTTTCAAGAACTAGTAGACAAAGGAAAAAGTTTTAAGAACACAAGATGAATATCCATTCATAATATTGTAACCAGTAGCAAAAAAACCCAAACAGCTAAGACCAAAACATAGAGTAGATGCTTTCTAAAAGTCAAAAGTAATTTTTACACACTTCCAACGGCTGGGGAGAGGCCACTCTCCTCCCATACTCACTTGAAAAGAAATAGCTATCACCCTTCTTTCACCAAAAACTTATATTAACTCAAGCACATAGTGCTTTTACTCTGCTGAACTTTTAATCACCTCCACTTCAGATTACCTGTACATACAAAGCTGTGGAATCAGAATAGAAAGTGACTGGTCTACAGCTTCTGCATTAGGAGTGGACTGTGACCCTAGAGAAGTCCTGAATTTATTACAACTAAGGTGGTTTTAGAAAATGACTGGTGTGTTTATTTCCCCACCTCGCCAATTCAAGACTTTTTGAAGTACAAAAATTCATTTTGTAGGAATTGGCAAGTTTAATTCTTGGTAATTCCACAAAAGACAAAATGTTGCATTTAATAGACTTTTAAGCCTTTCTAGAAACTGTCAAAGTTATTAACGAACTCCAACATCTTCCAGTGATACTTTCATTTGTCCTACCACAACAGAGCTGACGATTCCCCATACAGACCATAAAAATCAATAAACTGTAAAGAAAAAAAAAATCCAAGGTATGCTGATTAGTAAAGACGACGACAGCTAGCACCAAAGCATTTATGACTTGGTATATGGCTTGTAGATGCACAAAATCCCTACCACAATATTCAATATGCACCTTGGCCACTAAGGCTGCTCATTATACCAAAGTTAGCCCCTATGAAAAATACATCACTGGTACACAGTAAGTATAGTTTTCTTGAAACAAATGACAATTTAAGGGAAAAAAACAAACAAAAACCCAACCAAGCAAACTGCAATGCCAAGGAAAACAAAATGCTTCTAAGCCATCCTATTGCTTTGCACCCATCATAAATTTTGGAAAATACTCATAGATGGAACTAGAGGGAAAGAACGTCAACCACATGTATGGTGCCATAAGGAGAAGAGCACAACTGAAAACAATTTTTTGTCCCCCAAACTTATCTAGCTTTATAAACATTCACACACTTTTTCTGCACACATACTATGTAAAAGCCTGCTATTTTCAGTCACGTCCCACCAAGAATCTTGGGAATCTCCTAGGAATACATTTCAGTACAGCACCGCACATCCAAACCAACAAGATTTCAACCAAATCTGGCAGATGGGAACTGGTCTCAGCTCTGCTCTTACAAATTTCGTGGAAAAAGGAAGCAGGACAGGGGAGAAACCTACCCAAATGCTCTAACTCAAGGGAAGATTAACATGAGGAGCACACACCTTCGCAGAAAAGGTTATGCTTTAATGGAAGCATCATGCAGGAGAGTGCTTTACACTTGTCCCAGCCATAGAAAATTATCAATAAGAGCTTACATTCCACTGTGAGCTACAAAGCCATGAAAATTAAAAACTTTTTATTTCCAATATGTATGAAATTGCTAAATTCTATTAGTGGAACATTTTCATTGAATTTTCATACTTGGGTAATATTATGACAGAAAGTAATCTTTCATTCAATACTTTTTTTATGACTGAGAAAAACACAGCAAACATGACAATATTTAAATCAAAGCAGAAATTGCATTTCAGTTTATATCTGGAAAGGACATTCTAGAATATTCGGAGTGATTAGATGGAAGAATTTTAAGAAGAATGAGACAACCTGCAGTTGGACTAGATGATCTGTAGGTCCCTTCCAACAGAACTATTCTATCATATTCTATCCGAACTAAACAAGTACCAATTGTCAACAGATAAGAGAAAGTGGTATTCAGATGTTTTGAAAAATCTGTCTTCATGAAAAGCAATCACATGCCCTCCTATACACCCAACAGCTGCATGCTAAACTTACAGCTCACAGATTATTAATCCTGGAAAATAACGTTGGGTTTGGGGTTTTTTGTTGAGAATTCTGTGCACATTCACCTCTTGTAAAAATGGACAGGATCCACCCTACCTAGAGAGACTTCCAAGTTACTAGAAAAATACAAACACTGCCAAGTTCAAGACTTTTGCCCTAAGGCAAATCTGAAAAAACTATTAAAATCTAATAAATTGCTTACACAGCAACAAGGCTAAGAGATTCTCAAGAATACTGTTCTGTTTTCTTCCTCAAATCACAAACAGAACTGCTACAACTTCTAGAGCCAACTCGTTTTTACTTATTACTACAACAATCCTGTCAGAAGAACTTGAACCACAGACTAAAATACAACTCTGAAGTACAATTTACTTGATACTGAATGCAGAAAGTATTTCAAAATAAGATAAATGAGCACAGCACAACTAACTCCAGTTTTGGAGACTTCAACTATTTCATGTTACATAAACAGTCATCATTTCAGATAACACCAAAACTGACTAAAAAAAATGATTCAGTAGTTTCCTAAACCATTCACCTGTCTCAGGTACATAGCTCCACTTGCAAATATTTTAGACATCAAAATACTGTTAAGACATTTCCCAAACAGTTGCTTCAAGTCTTCTGCCAGTTTTAAGTATCATGAGAAACACCACAGACAATTTAGAAATGTAGAATATGCATTATTCTCTAATCACGCTGAAAGGCACAACTGTCTCACGAGAATTAGACAGATGCTAACCTCCATCTGCTACAATATAAACTTCTACCATTACATGCATTTACCTATATTTAATTTAAAAAACATAGAAGTGCTATTTAATAGTTACCTGAACCTCTGAATTAGAATCAACAGGTTGAAGCATAAACCAGTTCTCTTTTCCTGTGTAGTTGCATAAATCATCTTTTTTGATTGACACCTTTCCTGGTGGAGGGGGACAGGGAGACACAAGAATAATTATCACTTTCATCTCAATAGGACAAATATTTAAGTAGATTTGAAGTTTGATTTTTGTTTAAACTCTCTTTTAGTTTAGGGTTTTTTTTAAGCTTATGACACTATATGAAAAGCTTATGAAAACAAGGAACACAAAGCACAAGTAAGGCAGAAAAATAGTTTATATAAAGCCAAATTAAGTTATTATGATGCATTATCTTGCATATCACTAATAAGAAGATAAGGTAAAATGAAGAACATACTTGTGGCTGGAAATAAAGATTTGAGAGAACAGTAACGGTGTTGAAGAATATTTAAATAGGAAACTGAAGGTAGATGCCTTTTACTCTTCTGATTGCTATTTGGAAAGCTGTTATTATACCAAATTATCCAGCATCCTGGTGCAAATTATTTCCTTCCTCAATTTAAGTAATGTGAAGCCTTCTTCCACAGCAGACTGTTAGAGATTTATAGCAACTATATCCAAATAGCAGCTGCAATAGAGCCATTATGCAGTGGGGAACAACAACAAAACAATCCACCTCCTGTAATTTTTCACCTAAGCTACATAAAGCATTTTGTAGCAACTTGTAAAAGTTCCACTAACAGAGAAAATATAAATACGAGTATCTATAAATAGTTCTAAGAACTATTCCACAATTGCAATTAGTGTGGAATTATTCCACAATTCATTCTTTAAAGACCTACAGGTAGTGACAATTATTCAAATATTCCAATGAAACAGAACTGGAGAAAAAACAAATAGAATTTAAAAAAATGTACTGAGAAATATATTTATAAGACTATAAAATGTCCTATCAGCCTAAAAAATAAACGTATTTTAGTATATAGCATAAAGCAAGGAAACAAAATCCTGCTTTTCAAACTTTAAAGGAACATTTAGTTTAAGTGCACTATACAGTGTGTTTTGAAAAATGCATCACTTGAATAACTGTATCCTTAATACTACAGCTAATGATACTGAAAATAACCAAATGTTATCGAAGACATAGTCAGTATCCCAGAACTTACCTATACGCAGGTCTTTTTGTAAAACACTTTTATCATAAATGTAGAAGGACAACCACTGGAATGTTCTTGGAATCTCAAAGTAAAACTCTTCCCCAAAATAAGGGCTGAAAAGAAAGACTGACAGTTAAAATAGAAAAACATTTCATGTAACTTATACAGAAGACAAACACTAAAATGCTACATTTTTACCGCAGTCCCAGACCTTAGCCTTTAGCTCTATACTTATTTATCATCAAAGCCATGCACAACCATTTCATTACAAGAACATACAATAACACTACAAGTTAAAACTTCATGAGGATGCCTTATGTATGTTCAGAAAAAGAAATCAGAGTGCACACACAGAAAGTGTTGTTTCCTCTGCAATTTCAATTCTATTTTTCTGTCTTGAAATTATTCTAGTTGGTTCTCTACCCACCCCAAATGACTTCCTGAGACACAAGTTCTGTATTTCTCTTCTTTCATTCAGTACATGATTAAATTACATTAAAACACAATTTAGGAATTATTTCACTAACAGACATTTGTTTAGCTTTAACTTCTGTGTCAAATATGATGCTCAAAGATTCAGACCTATAAAAATAAGCCATAAGCATTAGCAACTATAAAACAGAACAGTGGAAAAGAGAAACGTTAGTCTCAAATACGCACGTTCTCCCACATGCTGGAGTGGTCACCACATTTCTCCATCTAATGAAGTCCAATATAATGTTTGCAATTCACCCTGCTCTAACTGCCATTCACAGACCCCTCCAAGTAAAAAGACTCTGGGTTCCTCTGTCTTAAACACATCGCACGTGTCGGTATCTTCACTCAAGGAATTTAAACTTCCATTAAACTTAATGAGTACTTATTGATGCAATCACAGCCAGCAGTCAGAACGTTGTATTTCAAAAGACAGAACAAAACCACAATGTTATTTGTGTCACTGCAAGTTGTGCATTCTGAAAATCAAGTGTATCCACAAAAAAAAAAAAACAAAAAAAACCCACTGCTATTTTGGAACTACTGGTTACAACGTATTAACATCAACAGGGAAAGGTGTGCAGCCTCATGAAACTAATTTCAGCCTCTGCTTTCTTTCTACAGAGAAGTACTGGGATGACAGTTATACCAAACCCAGAAACAAAGGGTTTGGGTTTTTTTTCCCAGTAAAGTACCTTTCTGACACGATATTGCTACAATACTTTATTAAACTAATAGAGATATGCTTATGTTTGGAACAACCAGTTCATAGTATTACCTACCCAAAAGGATACCAGGAAGAATAGGATATCATCCCTATTCTATTCCATCTAAAATAATTACAGAAAAAAACATCAAATGCTTAAGGACCAATGGTTCATTAAATAAAGATAAGAGCTGATAACTAATTTTAAAAGTGTTGAAAAAACACAGGTGAAAAATCTGGCATTCCAAAATTCTAGAACCAATTTTTAGAAAAAAGAGGTTTAACTGCAGGAATTCACTATGAGGAATTTCACAAGTGAAAATGTTCCTTTTGTTCAAACATAGACCTTTTACCATAGGCTTCACAGCAGACAAATCTGTATTAGCCTTTGCGCTACACTGAGAAATAATTTAAGAATTCTCAGTTGAAAAATTTGCTTGTGTTTTTTTCAGGTCCCCACTTTTTTTTTTCTTTTCTAATTTTCAAAGGCAACAAATTCAGCTTTGATTTTGAGGGCTGGGTTCTTCTTGTCAGCACTACCACTGAAGGTATAAATTCACGAGCATTACCTTTAGCAACAGTGCAGCCCTAAGCAGCCTCAATTTCCTTATTACCCTGGCTGCTCATTTTAATTGTATTGACACAATAAATCAGACCAAAAAAAGATGAAACAAAGGCTGATTTTAAACTTGGGTCAATTCCATAATATGGCTCCCCTAATAGCAACACAAATAATAGTTACACCAGTACAAAGAGATCTTGCAGCAGAAAGAGTGAACAGTGGGTGAACTAGCTGGCACTGGTATCAAGGGAAACTCTGCTACTAACTCAGCTTTAGTCAGGCATCCCAAGGAGAACACTACACTACAATGTACAATATCAACTTCTGTGTATCACTAAGTGTTAAGTCCCAATTCTTGCTGGATCTATATAACTCCATGCATCCAATTATAATCAGATAATTAGTCTTGGATGGATACTATTAGTAGAGATTTCCAAAAACCTATTTAGCAGTCATATCCTACGGCTAAAGCAAACTCCACAACTATATCCCCCCCTCGCCAAAGAATGATCAGCCACTAACAATCATTATTTTGACCTCAACATTACACGAAGTCTCAGATTTGGCAAGAAAGAGCAGGTCAATAGTATGAGCACAAATAGAAGGTAATGCATTGTTTTATTCATGTTGATATGTTTTTCCTTACCTAGATTAGTATCACTGCCTTGTGAATCAGTTGTTGATTATTCTTTAGCAAAGTATGAGACACAGAGAAAAAATTTAAGGTGGAGAATACAAAGGATTAGTAAAGAAATTCTTAGGTGGATACAGAACTGGCTGAAGGGCTAATATAGGTTATACCAATGAGGAATAATTAAAATGGAGAACTTACTCAACCTGTTCCTCAGGGATTCAGTCAGTTTAGCACTTTCATTTGTGACTTTGATGCAAGAACTTTAAAGACTGTGACGGATACAAAATTAGAAGACGGTGCTAATTCAAAGGAAGACCAGACTGTCGTACAGGAAGAACTGGATTACAGTAATACAGAAGATTAAATTTAAATGTGTGACATCCGCATTTGCTCTTCCCTTCCTCGTTACATTAAACTGGCAGCTCTATGGCAGAAACTGACCAATGCCCCTGGCTCTGTCATTTGATAAGCGCTACAGTTATAACAAGAAGAGAATAAATTTTTGCTATAACCTTGCATTCACACAAAGTTCAGTTTGAAAAAAATAAACTTCATTTAGTTTAAATAAAGAATGCAACACACACATACCACAACCCCTCCCCTCCCCAATTCCTCACACTTGACCATAGATATTTGAGGAGGCTCACAGATGTTCTTTAAACTTTCCAAGGGAAAAAAATTTTGTTTCTTCAGAACCCACAGAAATCCCACCCATGTCATGAAATATTTCTTGAGTCATTAGTCAAAATATCCTTCTTTCACTTCAGTATTAATTCATGATTTTTTAACTCTGAAGTCATTTGCTTCACATCTGCACTTTAACAATAGTCCCAGTGCTGGTGGAAGCCCAAACCTCTTGGTATATTTTAAAAATACATTTTGTCATTAGTTTTCAATCACTGTAGTCAAAGATAATTTTAATTCTAGTGATAATTACTTCCACAGATGTTTAACTAGCAGGTAACGATAATAAAATTTAGATTATAGCTAGCATAAGTTTGCAACCTAGAATACAGTAACAAAACCCAGACTACAGTGACTGGGAATTATGTAAGAAAAAGCAAACAAATAAAACAAAACAATTAAATTCGAAGTTTTATTTATGACTAAAATTATACTGTACTACACCTTACTAAAAAGCAATTTATGAAGTTTTCAGACTAAGAAGATACCAGAACTTTCATCTTCCCTTCCAGTATCTCTACGTTAGTACGGTATTCTACCTTAACAGAGTAATAAGCCACAGGATGGTATAATTAAGTTTCTGGAACAAGTGTTAGCTGTCATAACTGGACACACACTAGTAATCAAGTGTAAGCATCCAACTCTGGTCGCTGCTAATAGAGGATGACATTTTATTACATTTCATCAGTTTGTTTGGAACCCTACTCATGCTGTGAATCTAAATGCAGCCATAATTCAGAGGATGAAGGTCTTCCCTATGTAGTCAGCAGAGACAGAAAGGCACCTATGGGCAAAGAGTGATTCAGAACACTGACTTCTAACTCCTAATAAAATGTTCTCAACTTAGAAATATTAATTTCGTATCACCTGAAAAATTCTCAATTTGAGGGAGAGGGTGTGCGTGTGCATTACTTAAGACGCCTCCCAAAATTTGTGGGTTTTTTGTATTGGGTTTGCGTGGCAAGGTTTCAGTAGTGGGGGGGTTACAGGGGTGGCTTTTGTGAGAAGCTGCCAGAAGCTTCCCCCATGTCCGATAACGCTGATGCCAGCCAGCTCCAAGACAGACCCACCGCTGGCCAAGGCCAAGCCCATCAGCGATGGTGGTAGCACACGCCACTGGGATAACAGATTTAAGAAGGGGAAAAAAAACAGTTGCAGCAGGCACAGAAACTGCAACAGAGAGAGGAGTGAGAACATGCGAGAGAAACAGCCCTGCAGACCCCCAGGTAATGAAGAAGGAGGGGGAGGAGATGCTCCAGGCGCCGGAGCAGAGATTCCCCTGCAGCCCATGGTGAAGACCCTGGTGAGGCAGGCTGTCCCCCTGCAGCCCAGGGAGGTCCACGGTGGAGCAGATCTCCACCTGCAGCACAGAAAGGACCCCACACCAGAGCAGGGGGATGCCCGAAGGAGGCTGTGACCCCGTGGGAAGCCTGCGCTGGAGCAGGCTCCTGGCAGGACCTGTGGACCCGTGGAGAGAGGAGCCCACGCTGGAGCAGGTTTTCTGGCAGGACTTGTGACCCCGTGGGGGACCCACACCGGAGCAGTCTGTGCCTGAAGGATGGCACACCGTGGAAAGGACCCATATGCTGGAGCAGTTCGTGAAGAACTGCAGCCCGGGGGAAGGACCCACACTGGAGAAGTTAGTGGAGGACTGTCTCCCGTGGGAGGGATCCCACACTGGAACTGGGGAAGAGTGTGAGGAGTCCTGCCCCTGAGGAGGAAGGAGCGGCAGAGACAACGTGTGATGAACTGACCCCAACCCCCATTCCCTGTCCCCCTGCGCCACTGTGGGGGTTAGGTAGAGAATTCGGGAGTGAAGCTGTACCCAGGAAGAAGGGAGGCGTGGAGGGGAAGTTGTTTTAAGATTTAGTTTTCCCACAGCACACAGAACTCTTATACATGGAAAAGTTCCCAATCTTTCATTCTAGAAACAGGTTTTACAAGACAGACACTAAAAGCGGAATTCCACCAATACAGACCAACTGCATGTCAGAAGGAGGAAACTGCATGGAGAGCAAGTATCAGGTACATTTCTTTCCCTTGAAAATAACCTGGCAAGAAAAAGAATGTTATGCTGCCCAATGGAACAGTATAAAGTAATAGCGAAATATGTTCTAGCATGCTTCATTTTAAAAGCACTGTACCAGTTGCAAGCCTCAGTTTTATCTTCTTTCAACTACTCTCATGATTTACACATTGCTGTAACGTTTCCGAATAGTTGCCACAAGTCAGCTCTCATTTTAAAGAGGTACAAGCAAAAGCACATGCACATTGATACATATCTTGTTTTTATTCTGAAGTGAGGCAGTCTTGCTTATCATCTCCATTTAAAAATTAAGCTTACCTTAAAGATTTTTCGACTACCTGTGTACGAAAAACTTCTTCTTGGTCCAAGTTTATGGTACAGAAGAAGTCTCTCATTTTGTTGGGTACTAAGTGTTTGGCGTCATCTGTAAATAAAAAAAAAAGACTGTAAATATTGAGGGGGGAAAACCCACAAAATATTAGGCACAAGAATTTAACAGTTTTACTGTGTGTCCAAAAGGTACTTTTCCATTCGGTTAGCATGCATTCACACATTCATTTTCAATTCGTAAGATCCAATAGTGTACAGAACTTGCTACATCCAGCTTCACGTGGAATGAGAGTCGACAGGAGGACAGCACACTGACTCATGAACACCACTTCCTGCAGCACCTGCACTTTCCCTTGAGAGGTCTCATCTCCAGCTTGACCCTGCGTGGCTTGCTAAATCCGAGAAGCTTGCAGCCTGAGGTGATGTGGCATTAGGTCATAAGACCAAGACATGATCTGGCCAAGCTATTGTTCACTTGGTATTTTCTCTGCAAATATTTTGGCTAAAGGATGCTGATTAACAAGAACTTACCCATCAAATCTCTGTTTCATTTTCCAAAATGAACAGCTGATTTTGACTGATGTATTTTCAAAGGTTCAGCTATGAGTACTGTTTATTTTTTCCTAACTGTCTGGTCTAGCAGAAGGGGGAAAATCACCTCCTGACTAAATGCAACATGGATAGGAACAAATAGAAAAGGAAGCTTCTAATGAGACACAGGAATACAAGGATTTGCTAGATACTGAGACTAGGCCACTGCAATAACACAGGCTGGACATCAGGCAGCCCTTTCTGGAAATGGTTACTTCTAAGTAGTTACAGATAAAAGCAGTTCCCAATGCTCAAATCAGAGAGCTCTTCCAAGATCCGAATGCCTCAGATATCTACGTTTATTTACAGCAACACTGTCCTTTAGCTTAAATAGTTATTTCCCACCGGATGTTTGCTTTCCCTCCGAATGTCTTTGAAGACAGCGAACAGACCCTTTCCACCTTTTATTCTGCTTAAAGAAACAAGACAAGCATTTCTGGTACTCTATCATATGAGAGGCTCCTAATCAGTGAGTAGCCACTCTCTGTCCCTGTTCCACTTCAACTGTTATCCTAAACAGAGGCAACAAGAATTTATTCTGCATTAGGTCTTAACCAGGACCTTCTACAGTAGCATTCATCCTTACCTGCTACTGGGAATACCTCTCCCAATGAAATGTGGAATCATCATTATCTAAACTTTATATAAGGTATTAAAAAGTAATAGGATAAAAACTATGCCAAAGTATTGAGTTTTAATTACTTATCATGTCTGAATAACGTAACACCTCCATTTTCACAGACCACAGCTTGAAACTAGATTTGAAGTGTCATACATATGTTCCTTTTTAAAACACTGCAGATATGAAGTACGGTGGAGTCAGCTTTATTGTCTATGCTTTTAATAAGTAAAATCAGAATTTTGTTTTCTCTCTCCCCACCCCCCAACACCCTTTTTTTTTTTTTGGTGTTAAATAGACTATTACAGTCTCAAAAGTTAAGTAAGTAATGCCTGGCATTGGAAAGGCTACCAGAACCGTATCTGAGCAGAGAACCTGACAGGTTAACAGGAACAGAGAATGAACTTCATGCATGATGTTTTCCAAGTCAGGCATATGTACACTGAGGGAAAGCATGAAACTTAAATCACTTCCACAGTTAAAACTTGTGCTCCCAGAAGCATCAATGAGCTTTTCATCAACTTGGGTGTGGGAGAGGAGGAAGTATATATATTATTTTTAAACATCGCACTTAATGTTGACAGATTGAGAGACATGAACAGAACCGGTTTTTAATGCTATTAGACTCCAAAAAGAGACTAAACTCAAAGTTACTCTTAAGTGAGATACTGCAGAAGAACCGAGAAAAGCATCAAAGATTGAACACCATCTGAAAAAAAAAGCTATTTTAATAAAACATACCAAAGAAAATATAAAAATAAATTCATGAAAGAGGCTAGTAATCCCAGAGAGCTTCTGATACTGTAGTTTGTAATTAATAAGCATGAACTCTGTCAGGTGTTCCTGATAAGAATCTTTATTTTTTAGTTAATACTCTGTAGCTTCACCATCCTACTTTTACATAAAATATTTAAGATACAACATTACTTAACTGGCACTGTAAAGGCACCGGACTTTGAAAGGTAATTATGATTATTATAGTTTCATGTTTTCTTAACAGAGTAAAAATTAAATATTTCTACATAATTCACAATTTTTATGTCTACTATACTGCAGTCTTTCAATATTAAAAGGAACTTTCTACCCAAGGAAATAGAAGCTTTTATTTTCTAATGAGACAAAAACTTTTATTATGTAGCCCCAGTGTTTAGCTTTAAGGCACAAATTTATTGAGGTTTTTGAGAGGCAGAGGGGATGATTCTCAGTTCTGAGTTTAAAACAACCTCAGAGCACTTGTCAGGTGAAGTACAGAGCATGAGATTTCACATCTTTCCAAATACCTCTCAATATATGTGATTGTGGGAAACTTTTCAGCTATACAGCGGTACAACTCTTCCAAGAAGCTTATTTACTTGGGGGGGGGGGGGGATAAAAAGAGCACAAGTCTTTGATTACACTAAGTCTTACTTTTTCCTGAAAACCTAAGGCTATAATGGTTGCATAAAAATCAAGTATGAACAACACCAGATATCTGCTTGAATGTTTAGATTTTCAGTGCATTCATCGAGTGTGCAATTCTGAATTCTGAAGACTGCATATGTTTCACTGTTCAAAGGATGCAAAGGAAAAGAGTTAAGAGATGAGAGAAGTATCTTGAGGAAATGTATACCAGAGTTTTCCAAGGGTTTGTTTGGAAAGTGTAGGTAGCATGAATGGTTAGTCACAAACACCAAATAAAGCTGTTTAGGGGAAAAGAGAGAAGTTAACCCAATTTCAGATCTAACTGTGGAACTATTTCAAGCCTCTTCACAGAGGCTGTCATTTAAAACTATATAGTGTGATACTGAAACTTGCAGTTCAAATGGGGAAACGCATAAGTGATGAAACAGCAGCAATAACAGACTTATTTATTTTGTATTAACCATATCAATTCACCAGTTTTGGTCACCGGACTAACTTAAACCACAAATTATTTTCAGATGACACATGTAGTACCCAAATTCAATAGGGAAACCATTAAATGCATCACTAAAATACTAAAAGTCAACCTTTTTATTTTGAAAACATAGAAGTTCACAATTGCAATTAGTTACCTGACTTTCAAATTAACTTTCTTTATTGCCACTCAGCTTTTTCGGGAAAACAGCAAAAAATAATAATAGCAATTAAAAAAAACAAAACAAAACAAACCCCACAACACCCACACTTCGACCAATTATACATGTTGGTTTGGATTTTAAAATATTTAGAAAATATTGTTTAGGTTCCCTATATAACCCAGTAAAACCTCACTTCAAAGTAAGATTAGGTCAAACCTAAACAAAAGGGAAAAGATGCAATGCTAATAAAAACTCAAGTGCTAGAGCAATAGGAATTCAGGTGTACAACACTCAATAAATTCAAACTCTCCACATTAATGTTATGAGTTAGTAACAATGGCAATGGAGCAACCTACCAAATTCAACAGTTCTGTCAAACTCCCATGCCTGCACATAATTTTTTAGACATAGGCGCTACATGAAAACATCAAGGTAAAGCTTGCTCACTGTTAACAGTGCATCAGAAACCAAGCAAAAGCAGGAGGTCGGATAGATAAATGCTATTTACAATATCCTCCATCTAGTGAAAGTGCGCATTAGTGCACATCCTCTGACAGGGACCCATAACAAAGAAATTTAGAAGACATTTATGCACACAAACTCCTAAGTATTTGCTTCATAGGACTAAACATATTATATAGCAACAATTAAATTCACTACAGAAGAGCAGCATAAGCCAAGATAACCACACAGTGTTAACAACTCAGTGCAAGAAGTTTGAAAAAGAATGTGTCCCGAAATTTGTCAGATGAGCTCTGGGAGACGACAGTCATTTTCCAAGTGCTCCACTAAGACAGGTTTCAGTAAACACACCAAAAAATTCAAAGCAACTAAAATCACTTACCACCTAAAGATGTACTACTGTATGTTATAAAATGAAAACAGAAGCTAGTTATAAAGCTTAAAACACTACACTATGCAATATGTCTAAATCTACATGATATCCACGTACTTTTGTAAAGCACTTTTGTCACTACTATGACACACAAAATAGAGCCACCAATACAAAAAACTCATCATAAAGAAAAGACAGACTTTCAGTGGATTTCTGGTGGAAGCCTGCTGAAGTGTAATACCATATTTTAAAAAAATATTTTGGGGTCTTAACTGGTAAGACCAGTTCACCTTGCCTCTTACTTGAAAACTGGAGGCAGGAGACTGGCTGCAAACACTGATATCCCACAAAACAGAGAGAGTAGAGAGAGTACCAGGGACTACAAATGCGTTCCTACTCTGTTTTTTCACTGCTAGGTATGTAATGGCTATTTAAGCCAGCTTTATGTATATGGCTCAATGCTAAATCCATTGTGATGATTTGTATAACATCACTAACTTGAGATTTTACCATCTATTTGCATATTGTAAAACAACAGTATAAATAAGAACTTGCTGCAGATGGTGTTTTCTATACATACAGAATTACACAGAACTGACATTAGCTCATTAAAACTACCACTCTCTCTCATGCAACACATATAAAATGAGTCAGCGTCAAGTCCTGTAGTAGTTTAAATGCCAACAAAGCTTAGGCACCAGAATGTATTCCACTTCTAAGAAACATGCTACAAGGAATTCTTACAAACTATGAACATCAACTTCCAAAGCGAGGTCTGCTACTGCTAATCCCTCCAGATCAAAGGGTAGTACATTATTACATTTGTTTCTTATTGTTCATTCCGAGGCTCTTCCCCTAAAAAACACATTAGTAAAATACTAGCAAGAAGTGAAAATAAAACAGCATGTGCTATGAGAAGAAGCCAAAAGAGCATCTAGGGATTTTAGGGTTCGCAAGCTTCCACAGCATACTTAACTCATACCTTTTTTTTAACCAGTGTTTTTGTTTTGTAAGAAGAAACAAGTAGGTTTACAAATTGATTTTCACACTGTTTCAAGACACATCTTTTATTGCAGCTGTTACTTCTGCTCATTTTCCAGGTAGGCTCATACAGTTCTTACAGGTCAATCTTTGGCAACCAGCTTTTTATGTATTCCCTAGGAAGCAGGTCACAGACCTCAGCTCACCATTACTTTTGCCAGGTAATTGAACAAAGTTACAATACAACTGCAGGCTTAATCCAGAGTTTCAACATAAGTTTCAAGACATTTTGGGTTTTGTCTTTTAATGCTTAATGGAAAAACTTTTATAGAATCATAGAGTGGTTTGGGTTGGAAGGGACCTGAAAGACCATCTAGCTCCATCCCCGTTGCCATGAGCAGGGACACCTTCCACCAGACCAGGCTGCTCAAAGCCCCATCCCACCTGGCCTTGAACACTGCCAGGGATGGGGCATCCACAGACTCTCTGGGCGACCTGTTCCAGTGCCTCACCACCCTCACAGTGAAGAAATCAGGTTCAGGTATCACAAAATGTAAAACTCCTTGAATGTTTTGTTGTCCAGTGTTGAAAAAAACCTTATGATAAAAGTTAAGAAGCAGAATGGTGTCAATAAATAAGTCAGCTTCAGTAATTAATGCTTTAGCCCCCAAACTAACAGTATTCTTCTTTAAAGGCAACCGACACGTATTATTTCTGTGATAATTTCTAACAATGTAAGATCTCAGTAAGTGCGTGTTCAGCCTTGTCTACTCAACAGGCAATCAATCGCTCTCTATCGCAAACACGCTGGAGCGAGAGCACCTCCAGCTATACCTCACGCAGTCTCCTGCTTCCATGACCTCGTCTTCTATTTACTGAAGACACATTCAAGTCCATACTGCATGACGACATTTAAGTAAACACGACTCCATTCCTCCACCAAACCTAATCCTTCAACAGATTTTCACAACCGGTTCTCTGTCCCAGCGCCATGCCCAATTCAACTTGTTTCGCTTCATTCTCAAAAAAGTCGATCGACTGCGTGAGAAAGGAAATAAACGGGTTGCATCCGAATTGTATGAATGTATTTTGATACCCCTTCAGGAAGCCGCTGCACATCCTGTTTCTCCTCCTTGCTTTGAAGTCCTCCCGAGCGGCACCGCACTATCTGTTTTCCTCCCCGGCCCCTCCTCCCCAGCTCATCCTTTGGTTTCCCACGTTACCGAACGTGTAGGTATTTTTAGTCAGCACTTCCTAACCACCAAAATAAAGTCACCAGCCTCCCTCGCACTCGCACACACGCTACACAAAGAAACAGAAGCATTAATGACCGTTTCCAGAACAGCCCTCTACCACCGACTTCCTGCACATCAATAATTTCGCAATTTCTGCTTGACAAACAGACGCCGATGCCCGAGGTCCGGACGGGAAGGGGCATTTCTGCTCGCCCGCTGACTCAAGGAAACCCCAGGAGCAACGGATGCTTCCCAGCCGCTCCGGGGCTCCGACGGCCCCGCCGCGTCCAGCCCGCCCTCCCGCCCGCCCCCGGGGCCGCGCAGACCCCGGCCCGGACCGGCCCCGCCCGCCCCCGCCAGCACGTGCCGGCCGCGCCCGCCACAAAGCCCCTTCCCGGCGCCGCCGCGGCGCGGCCCGGGCCCCCGCGGCCCCCACACCCGCCCCGCGGGGCTCTCCCCGGCGCCGGGCCCCAGGGGCACCGCCGGGAGGAGCCCCTGCTGCTGCCACACACCCCCCGCAGCGCTCCCCCCCCAACCCAGCACGCCCGGCCGCCGCGGGGAAGGAGAGGGAACGGCGGCGGCCCGCGCCGCGGAGCCACGACAGGAGCGCGCACCTGAGCGCGGCGGCCCCGGGCGCTCGCCCAGCCCAGCCCAGCCCCGCCGCACTTACAGATCTTCCCCCGGAGGTTCTGCAGCACCCGCACCTCGTCGCCGCCGTCCCCGGCCGCCATCGCGCCAGCGCCGCCGCCTGCGCAGTGCAGCGCGCCGCGGGGGGAAGGGAGCGGCACGGCGCGGCCCGGCCCCGCCACACGCCCGCCAGCCGCGGCCGCTCCGGCTCCGCCCCCGCCGGCCGCCGCCCGCCGCCCTCGGGGGGCACCAGAGACCGAAGCGGGGCGGGGGGCGGCGGAGCGCATGCGCGCTGGCGCCCGTCTCCCAGCAGGCCCTTGCGCGGCGGCTCCGCCCTTGCCGCGGCTCCCGGCGGCGGCGGCGGCGGCGGTGCGGGCCCGCGGCCGGGCTCGGCCCGGGCGGCACCGGGCAGCTCCCGGCTCCTCGGTTCCGTCCCCCCCGGTTCCGTCCCCGCTTCACCGGGTGCCCGGTGGTCTCGGCCGCTCCCGCGGCTTGGCCCGCCTGTCCTGTTCCCTTGCGTAGCTCTTACGTGGGCAGAGGGGCTCCAGCTGCGAGGCGCCTTACACGCTTGTGTTTACCGTATTAATAATATTCGTCGCGTTAAAGGGCTGGAACGAGCGACGGAGCCAGTCGCTCTGATTTCTGGTGTGCCCGTGGCCTGTCTCTGTGAAAAGCACGCGATGGCTTCTGTTCATCTTCTCTGCTGTCACTTGTTCACCTCTGCCTGTTCGGCCACAAAAGAAATGCCATAAAACAAGCAGGAAACGGTTCAGCTCCCAGTGCTGCCTGCAAACTGCCGTGAGCAATGCTTCACTCACTGCAGCCGTAAGGCACCTGAAGGTGTTAGCAGACTACAGATAAAGCGCAGCAGCAGCCCATCTTCACCCAGAATTAAAGGGCCTCCGCGTCATGTTTTATACCGACGTCTCTTGGAGATACAGATCCTAATGTGAAACTCCCTGGCATCTTGCTCACATCTGGAGTTCACCCCAGTCCCACATCGGCAGTGGGCGTCTGTCTGTCTGTCTTAGGTCGGTCTGCATCGTCCACCCAGCCATTGGCTGCAGGCGCTGTGTCCAGTTTGGTGACACTCGGGTGCACGCTGAGGGTACATCAGCCTCCGGGCCCTGCAGGCACAGAGTACGGTGAAAGCCTTTAGTGACTTATGTATCCTAAAACAGAGGTAGTTTAGTGGACTAAAGCTGTTTTAGAAAGCAGTAGAGGACTAGGATTCTTCACTTTGCACCTAGAAAGCCTTCTCAGTCTGTCCTGTTAAAGCAAAGGCAAGTTTGGATACTTTCACGCCAGCATCTGTCATTTGTCTCTAATTGAAGTCCTCTGCTGTGGTTCTCTGACCATTTTTTATTTCTCCTGCACTGATCTTGCCATTATTGCTATGATATGGCATCGAGCCATATAATCTGACAGTCAGGCACTGCTGTGCCTCATTCCTTGGTGGCTTCTCCTGCATCCAACTTCTCCCTTGCTGCCCCGTCAGCAGCGGCGAGGTTCCTTCCTCATCCCCACGCTCCACATCGTGGTTGGGGGAGGACAGGTATGTTTGAAAGGTGGCGGGCAGGGGGTTGGTGGGGAATAAGCTGCTTCATCACACCAGTAACGGGTGTATTTGTATGCATGCAAAACCCAAATCTGCACAAAGGCACGAGTTTGCATAAGCTGAATTTTAACCAGTTGGAAATGGGAGGTTCCTCCACAGTACAAATTGAGGATTTCATTCTCTCTGGTTGGCTCTCTAGGTTGGCTGCCCTGTCTGACTGGTGGCTGGTGAACTGAGGCTAACCCAGGGCTTTGATCTGAGAAACGTAGCAAGGTAGTACTCCGAGAATGAAGATGTATGCTTGAGGTGTGGGTTGCAACATTTTAAAAGTTAGATCGTCTGACTCTAGTTCTTCCATACCTCTCAAAACTTACGATTACAGTTGGAGCTTACTGTTTAACTTAGCATCAGCTTCCTTCGAAGCACAGACCTCCTATGGACATTATCAGTGCAACTTCTAGTTTTGCCATGGTCTAATTCCTGACACTCCATTTTATTTCAAAAGCGCCTTGTTTTAATCTAACATACTATATTCAGAATACTGTTTCAATTGCATAATGTTTATTTTTGGCCTCTCTTAAAGTTACATTTTAGGAGCATCTGTATGACAGGTAGATCTGTTCAGCTAAGGACATAGTTAAGACAAACACTGGTGTGCTAACTTGCAAACTTAGGGGAATGATTTCTTCATTTAACAATGAAGAGGTAAGTAGGGGGGATCTTTGCTCTTGTGAGATAACCTTTTATGTCAGCTAAGGTGTTGAATTGCCAGTGATTATTGCTATATTAAGGAATTTTAGAACAAATGAAAGTGATGATGACACTTTGTGGCTTATTTCATATGCTTCTGCCTATAGTTTAGCTGTGTCATGTTATCTCATTTCACAGAAGACAGCAGTATCATTCAGTATACTTGTTCTAATTTTGGGTATGTCATAAATGAAGATTGACTAACGTTTTGTTTAGATTTGTTTAGATTTTTTGTTTTGTTTAGCACAAACTTTGGGATGATCCACTTGCCTTTTTAATTAGCATTTGAAATAGAGAAAAACATATTTGTTATATGTAGCAACTTCTAAATTTTTTTGTTTAGTTACACATTTCTCCCGAGGACCATCCCAAAATGACCTGCATGATTTAGCTTAAATTTAATTTTTAATGCAAGCTACAGACTAGTGACACCTAGCTGAAGGGGGAAGTAATTTGAATATGTGTAATCTATTTTGTACGTATCTTCATACTTCCTTATGCAATTAGATATTTGCATTCTGAACTATATTTCTTGACAGTAGTCCCAAAAGATCTGAAGTACAGTGTGTAAAATACACAATCTGTACTGCAAGGTTACTACCAGAATTGAAAAGAAAAGAATTTTTAAAGTTTCAGGTCCTCATGAAAACATGTTTAAGATGTTGAAAAGTATTAAATGCAGTTCACCTGTCTTCCAAGTCCTTTAAGATACTGAGCAGGTAGATTGTCTTCACCTCAGCATTGTGTTCACCCTTAATGGTACGATGCCAGGAGATACCATCACTTCCCTTGAGTTCTGGCGTGTTCTCGATTCACTGTTTTGACCTTAATGAAGGGAACGTTTGGTAACTGTGTTGCTTAATCTTCTAATGAAATAACTATTAGAAGATACATATCTCTGGATCTTATATATTATGTATTAACATAATTTAAAAAATGGAGAGACTTACAGAAAAATAGGAAGATGTTATTTTAATTAAGCAAAAACAGAGTTATAATCACTCTTTCTAAAAATAAAATTAGACTCTTTATCAATCCTTAACATCTGCATTTAATATTTTCTTCTAAACAAAAATACAGATGTGATTATGTAGCAAATTACAGTCTTTGACAGCATATAGTATTTACCTTCTCTTACACTTACTTTAATTCTAATTTGGTCATTAATACTTGACTCATTACTGCAACGTGTTACTTGTAGTAAAAGTGCCACACTTGAACTATAAACATGACATTGCCATCTTAAAACTGCTTTGCTATAAACTGTAGAGAATATACAGAGTTACAAAGTCATTGTGTTTTTATCAAAATATACAAACCCCCCCCAAACCTAACACAAGCTATCAATATTTTTCTTATGAACTATACAGTTATATAAAATATTTGTAAAATTATCTTTATATTTATAAATATTCTACCTTATTTGCTTTGGTCTATAATTATCATCATACAAGTCCACTTAGAAGATATCTTTGTGTACTTTCTTTGAAACATCACCGTACTTTCCTGTGTTTATTCTTCTATTATCCTTATTTAAATGAAACCAAAGCTGCTATGAAACCAGAATTTCTCAAGGGGTTCATAGCATTCACCAATGATAGAATAAGTAAGTGGACTATATTATTACTTCAATCAATACTGTATTATCATTTCAAACGTAGTTTTACTGTACCCAAGCTATAGTTTCTTTTAAAATATTCAAGAAGACGAAGTAAGTAAACAGACTGTGTACCATATTTGCACGCAGAATGAAGTTGAGGATCACTAACCTTTGTCCTGACTTAACACGTCACAGAGATGAACATACATGACTAATTGGAAATGCAGATACAGTACAAGACAGCCCTATCATATAAAATGCAACTTGTAGACATACACCCTCTTTGACTTTTTTAAAAATTAATCACATTTTCACAAAATAACGTTAACTGTAATATTTTGGTGAAGTCTTTCAGAAGCCTATTCTCCCAGTTCTTAGCAAACTGTGAAGCCATAAGGTTCACCGCAACCCTTCAGTGTGGCAGGATGAGGGAGGCAGAAAGGCCAACACTTCTTCCTCCAGCAACCCATTCCAGGCATGTCTCTGCTATGGGCCCACCGTCCTGGGCCAAGGGACACTGTGACAAAGCTTCCCTGGGGCCAGACGCTGGCATGGTTAGGGGGATCACTGAGGAGGGACATATGAAGGTTAGCTGTTGTATTTAAGGCATGGGGATGACAGGGAACCCCACAAACTGGCCCCATCCCTGTTTATACATAGGGATTGCCTCACAGATACATAAGGAAGCAAGAACCTAAGTATTTACCTACTCCTCCCAAAATCAAACTATTTATGGGGAGTTGCTCTGTTGTTTGTTGTCCAGGCATTACTCCAAGATGAGGAGGAAGACTCTGTCTAAATCTCCTCTTCTTCTGCTGAGAAGAATGATATTTCTAAAAGACAGGAGTTGCAGAGCCACCAGGAGGTGGACATTTATATACAGGATTTCTTTAAGGTAGGCTGTTTCATGAGAACAGTCTTCTTTAGACAAATGTACCTGAATAGCTCTACTAGGCCATTGACATTGGGCTTTATGCAGTTTGGAAGACTGGCTGTTGTGAGTTCCACTGAATCTTTATTAAATGTCTCAGAGATATCATAAATCTGGAATACTTTCCACACAAGCACTCAGACTTAATGATTATTATGGTAACTACAAAACTGAATATGGAAAAGAAAAAGAGTTTTAAACACCTGAATATGTTTTGTAAATGTTGAGTTACAGAAAAGCACGCCAGAGCTCAACTGTACTTCAGCGTATCCAAGTTCATGAAACATTTCCCACCTTCATTTTAGAATACACTAGATTACAATTATTTTGTTTATAAACACATTACTTTTTGTTATAAAATGCAATATATGGTTTCTGCAGCAAAAATTCCTTCTACAGAGTACACTGTGAACCTACATATTTACTTCTTCGGCTAGAACGATTCTGACTTAAAAACAGCACTGTAAAATAGTTCAGTGACTAGTTTCCTGTAATGCTAAGTAGAAGGGGTTTGGTTGGTCTTTTTTTTTTTTGTCTTTTTTTTTTTTCTCTCTCTCTCTGTCAGAAGTCTATTGTGTCAAAAGTATTTTGGGTCTTTCACATTAAGTTTGTGTTATTGCAAATACTAGTTTTTTCTTTTCTGTGTTATTTTTCCTTCTTTTGCATATATTGACATGTTTAGATGAAAAAATTTTATCTTAGTAAATGATACTAATTTGAGTGGAGACGTTTTCCCATTTAATGCATCTATATTTTCTCAAATATATGGTTTTGGATTTTTCTTCTCTCTTACACAACTGTCACTCAGAGTATAACGTCTGGAGTTATATTTTGTATATTTTTTACTTCACTTCTTTCTGAGCCAAGGAAATGTGGATTTTCCAAAAGTTTAGTGCTTTCATTGCAAAACTGTTCTTTTCTATCTTGTGGACCTGAACTTTTGAAGAGATGTTTCTTCTGGTGCATTCCCAGAGCAGCTGCTGTCTTGCAAATTTTGGGGCACTGAAAGCAAGCATATCCTTTTCCATTATGCTCACGTATATGCCTTTGCTCATGGTTCCTTTTGGTAGAAAGATACAAGAAGCTCTGAAAACAGAACTGACAGTGGTAGCGTTTTTCTCCAGTATGAATTCTTTCATGTATTTTGAGTGTTTCATTTAAAGTGAATGCCTTATTACAGTATTGGCAGACAAACTCTTTGACACCCAGATGAATACGTTCATGTTTCTGTAGATTTCCAAGAACTGAGAAACATTTACCACAGGTTTTGCAGGTGTAGGGCTTCTCCCCAGTGTGACACCTCATATGCATTTTTAAAGTGGATGGACTTTGAAATTGTTTTTGGCAAAATTCACAAATGTAAGGCTTTGAAGTAGCTACATGCCAGTGTACATGTTCTTGGATTTCTGCAGTGGAAGACTGATCTCTTTCACAGAGCTCACAATGAAGATTAGGCATTTCTGTGTTCTCTTCTTGACTGATTGCCTTTTCCTCAGGAGCATTCCTGAGTGCGTACTCTCGACTGCATGTGTTGTGGCTTTCCATAATGGTATTCTTGCTTCCATGCTTTTTCCTCCATTTGGTCTTTTTAATTTTTCTTAGCTGTTTGGATTTCTTTTTTGGTTTGTAATTATAATAGGGTCTCCAGGGTTTATCACTGGAGTCCTGGTCACTTACATCATCACACATTTCTGTCAGCTCCAGGCATTCTGAGCTATAGAGCCTAGATGGGCTTCTTTCTTTTCTCTCCACTTCTGGTTCCTCCATTAGATTGTCCTGTTTGGACTCATGTTTAGATTTTCGGCCCCTTTTACAAAACAGCTTAGATCCTAATATATGTCTTTTTACAATAGCCTCATTACCAATTTTTACTGTTATTTGACAAAGAGGCGCAACGTTGCTGTCAGTAGATGTTCCAGGTAAGGCAGGCTTTGCAATGTACGTTTCAGTTTTACTTGATTGTTGGACAGTATTTGTTGTTTTGCTACATGAACCTCCAGATCCTGTGACATGCTGCGTATCCTCAGTTGCTTCGGCTCTGTTGTACAGCAGTGTCTTCTTTTTCTCCTTAATAGTTTTTGATTTTGTAATGCACTTCCCATAATTATCTGACCCATATTTACAATCATCACTTACAGACTGAGTAGGTAGATTATTTGAAGATTCTGTCGTCTTGTTTTCTACAGAAGTGACTGTTTTACTGTGCATTATTACTGATGAAACTCTGCTACTGTGCATTATAACAGAGGGTGCAGAACTGCTGTAACTGATGACAGAGGTTGAATTTTCATTCACATTAGTTAAAGACACAACTGAGGAATCACACTCCTGAGAACCAGAGTCATTTGCAGCAGTAGAAACTCTTTTTTCAGCTGTGAAAAAGTCCCTTTGCAGGTCAGAATTTAAGATACCTACTCCCCAAGAGGAAGAATTCTGAGTATTTGTGGAAGATGCTGTATCATTACATGAAGATGTATCCAAGGCAAGAGTTCTGTTGTTTGCTATTATATTACTTTGAAAATTCAGTGGTGGTAGCTCAGAGCTAAGAGAACTCGGAATGAAACAGTTAGTAGAAGCAGTTTCATTAACCTGGCTACTTGTTTGAACGTTTTCATATGAAGAATTTCGGTAGGACTTGTAAGGTAGTCGCCTGCATTTCATAGGTAAAAGTCGATAAAGTTTGTATGGGTACATACTTGGTTTTAAGCCTCCATTGGCTGTCTTTTTATTTACTGAGAGACGATGGTCAATTGCATGGAAAGACTTCTGATGATTTTTTAGTATGTAGTAAGTCATAAAAGTCTCCAGACAGAAAATGCACTGATACCGTCTTTCTCCAGTGTGCCAGATCTCATGTCTGGTGCGATACTCAGCTAATGCAAATACTTTATTGCAGTAGTGACAAGGGTATGTTCTTCTCCATGAATGCACATTTGCATGTCTTCGAAGGCTAGACAATGTTACATAACTACGCTTGCAAACAACGCAAGTATATAATATCTGCCCATCAACAACCTTAACCAAATGATCTGTTTCTGGTAGAGTACAATTTGCATTAGAATAATCAGTGATGCTGTTTTCAGACAATAGAGGCTCTGCGTTTGCATATGAACTTCCATTCCTTCCGTCTGTAGCAGTATAGTTATCTGCAAAATTTTGTTCGTTTCCATTGTGAACCGATAAGCTACTTGACCTCATGCAGACTTGTTCATGACTTTCCAGTATATTTAAATTTGCAAATTGCTTGCTGCAGTATTTGCATATGAAAGTTTCCTGATGCTCTGAATGGAGCTGAAGATGAGTACTGAGTAATGCCCTGTCATTGAATGATTTTGCACAACAGTTACAATTGTAAACAGGTGGAACAACAGTTGCCACAGATCCAGAGACATTAGCAGAATTGTTTTCCTCTTCTCTGGATAAATGGAAATCTCCTGCTTTATTTTGAGGTTTTGGAAAGGAAATAATTGTCTGATCAGTAACTGCTTCACGTTGGGCTTCTGTAGTGGTTACTGCAGGGGCTGGTACTTTTGCTATAGTCAAACCAGTACCCTGGGGCTTAAAGGCTGTCTTAGAAGTACTACATGCTTGTTTTCCTGGCTGAATGAGTGGTGTGGCTTGGAGATTTTCATAGTGGTCTTCACCCATCTTGTATGAAGGACTGCTTTCCTGTTCAGGAAAAGGTGTTCCTTGAAAAGTATCTCCCCCAGAAGAAACTGCATAGGAGTGTTCAGCCAGTGTACTGGCTGGCTCAGCATCTTTGCAAACGTCGCTTCTGTCAAGGCTGATGCTGGGAGCTTGTATTGTCTCAGATACCTTTTTAAAACTTGCCCTCAAATCAAGTGGAGAAAACAAACTGTTTTCAGTTTCAAAAATTGAGAATGCGTTTGTAATTCGTGGTCCATTTGTCACAGCAGAGTCTTCATGTCTCTTTTCATGTTTTTCCTCTTTGACAGTCCCTTTTTCATTAATACAGTATCCATAGGGGCAGGGGGAACTTGAAAAATTAACATCCGTAAGATCTTCTAGAAATGATATTCCCAGTTTTTTCCCTGCAGCTGCAAGGTCCGTTACAGTCTCCTGCCTCTTAACAACCACTGTGGAACTGTAGATGTAATTCAGTATTTCTGTAAACACTTCAGCTTTGAGATCATCTAACTCCAGTACATGACCTGAAATACAGATAGTACGACTCCAAAAAATGTTTTTAAAGTAAAGGCTTGAAGCTGCCAGGACATTACTATGGGCTTTAAATTTGGTATCTTCCACAATTATGGTGACATCACATAAAATACCCCGAATGCGCTGTTCATTTAAAATGGAAAGTACAGTGTCACTGTGGAAGTCATCCTTGAGATCCTTTGAATGGGACATGATTGTCATCTACAGAAAAAAAAAAAAAGAAAAATGTAAATATATTTAGAAGGCATTTTTCATCCATTTCAGTTACAGACCAAACTTATAGTTCTATATTTATTTTATACATATTTTTAATTTATTAACTTTTAAATTTTAAGAATGAGTAAAATTTTGTCATAGCACTTCAGGTCGAAGTCATCTTAGGTTCACTCGTGCCAACAATACTGAAGGTAATCTATGTACAGATCAAGGATGCAGGAACACCAGTAGCTCCTCACCAGGAGGCAGAGGATCTTCTCTGTCCCTGCACAGGTCTGTTGCCCACCCCGTGCCTTTCACTGGGGACCACAGCCACCAGCTTTCTATTGTGCCAGTGGGTGCATCTGCTCAGGTTCACACTGAATGACTCACTGAACCCTTGAGGTAATTCCCCCAGCATGCGGTTGAGGTATTTGGTAGACATTATGGGGAAGGCTGAATTGCTGTGGTTCTGTGGATACTGAGGACTTTGTTTTCTGGGGCTGTTTGTCAGAGAATGACTTAACAACACAATTGCATGTGATCCCCTTATTAAGCTGACATTTAAAACATGGATCAGAGATCCCCTACAAAAAAGTTTCAGTTACAGGATAAGGCTTTATAAACAAATGAATGCACAAGCAACACAATTTTGTAAACAATAGCGGAGTACATATAACACTATTTACGTAAACAGAATATTATTTTTTAAATAGTGATTGAATTTTATTAAATAGTGTTCACTTACTTTAAAATGACTGAAAAATTATAAGTAACTGAAATTATAAATTCAGTGAGTAAAACGAGTAATAGCATAGAGTTTTTTCTTCAGTTATAGATGAGATTCATAGCGTTCATACTTTAAAATTTGACGGTGTGTTCTTAATTTCTACCAAATAATGAGATTTAATTGCAATAGTAAATACTGTTAAATAACTGGCAATTTATAATAATGAGGCTTAATGCTGACAAAAAGTGTTTAGATTAGCCAGACTGTTACTGTATGGATATACTGGTTTGTTTAATTGAGACAAAAGATGCAAGTTATGAATGAAAAATAGACTGAAAAAATGGATGAATTTGACAGTATATATCTGGAGAAAGTCTCTGACTTAAGCAGATGATTTTTTTGCTCTGTTCAAATTCAGATCTGTACCATATAATGAGGTTTGTTCCTTTTTTTCCATTTCTGAGTAGTGTTTTTAACTACCACTGTCCATTTCTGACTTCAAGTCATGAAGAAATAGTTGTCCTACTGGCACTTACCAACCACCACAGTAAAAAAATCTGCATATTTATTAAAGACCCTTTTCTTTCAACTTGTGGAATCAAAATGCCCCTTAAAATGACCAACTACAGATATTTTGTAAGATAGCTTAAAATACTACCACACTGTAGTGCTCTAATAAGTTAGGAGTACTTTCTAAACATTCCATCTACTGGTCCAAACATAAACATTAAGTTTGAAAATATTTAAAATGCCCCTTACCCTAGAATAGTTTACATTAAAAATGCCAATATATTTATTAAGATGGGTTCGATCCAAATGGTGAAATCAAGGTTTGACCCATATTCACTAAGCAAACAGCAATGGCCATTTAGAACACACTGACTCTCTCACCCAAGCTATTCAGAAGTAATCCTTCCTTGAAAACAGGGTCTTTATCACAAAGTCAGTAATATGGGACATACACCCTTGCTCTAGCTAATCTAGTTACACTTTGGACACTTTATCACAAATCCGCCAACTACTTCACTGCAAATTAAATTATACAAAAAACATTAACAATCTTACCGTAAAGACAAACACAATGTCCTATGAAAAAGATCATAATTTGGTACATTATGCATGAAGCTTGGAAGTAAAATTTGTACTTTGTAGCATGGCCCCTGTTTCTATCAGGAAGGTATTATCTATGCAAATGGCCAAAACTTCTAATAGAGTTTAATGGCTAAGAATTTTCAATGCACGTAATTCATAAATATCAAAACTGTGATTCACAAAAAATACTTCTGATGCTTATGTATGTCATGAAGGTCAAGAAATGAATTCATCAGTATAACTGTGATAGAAATGTAGACATATATTATTTTGATTATCTGGTCACTCACAGCAGCTATAAATATAGATGCATTGTTTTGCGGCTTTAAATCTTAAAATCATAGTTTAGCATGTTTATTTATTACAGTTATTTGGCTTAAAATGAGAGATGTTCATTCATTTGGACTGATAACCTGAAATTCACAGTAGTTAGGTATGGTTATCTGCTTTGATTTGGTATCTGAAAACCCATATATAATTGTAGATAGTTTATAGCATATCAAGTCTTCTACAGAAAGAATACTGACAAGAACGCTTTTCTTCAAGCAAGCAGCCACTATCCCATAATTGATTCTTTTTTTCTCATTGACAATGTCTGAGATCACATCTGACTTGCTCATGTGATGTGGTATTAGAAACCAACTGTCAGACGTCAAAAACATTTCACAACAGGAGCTACTGATAGAGTTATTTCCTGAGCATAGAAAATAAATGATGTCAACTTTACCTCCCAGTGAACTGCCCCATAGGAACCTGCCTGTGTTTTTTCTGTTTCTTTATTGGAGACAGCTGGTTTTAGTTCAAAGACACTTCATCTGACATACTGTTTGCTAAATATATCACACTGCTACTTCTATACTAAGAAGCATTTACAAGCAAGGCCTACAAACCCAAGAGGTTTTAGTAGAAGTATTATTATTCAACTAGTTATTTCAAAGTTTATCCTCCTAAGGAGAAAAATTAATATTTTCAATTTCTACTTGCATGTACCCAGACTGCCAGTTTTTGTAGTCCTGGATATTTTGGTATGCTCAGTAAAACACAAAACTAGATTCCTTGTGTAAAGATAATATAAGCTATCATTTGCTATTTGGATATTTAAATTTTTTGCTGTGTACTAAACCATCTGCTATATATCTCATTGGAAAGTTATACAGAAAAATTCCAGAGCAAATTTATTTTCAGAGCCAACACTTTTTGCTTCTCTGTCTCAACCTAAGCATTCCCCAAATAGTCTATTTATTCATGTGTGTAATGATTAATGCCTTTTATTTTACCTGTCTTGCTTCTTGCATTTGTGAAAAATGTGTCTGAAATGCTATAAAATCAGAATGCTCTACTTAGCACACACAGAAATGGAATATTTTAGAAGTATTTTACGTTCCATCTGCAGATCATACTGCAAAAGGAAAACCTGCTCTTCAGTTTCCAAGGGAGCTCTACTGAGACCAAGATACCCAGAGATCAAACTTTCCAGATGTATTATTATTATAAAATATTTTTAATTAAAACACTGGAAAGTCACTATTATTATGTATTATAGAATTATGGAAGAAATTCTAGTATTATTTATAAATGTTGCCCAAAACATGTAAATACCATTTGACCTATTAAAGGTCAACAAAACTCTTTGGCCTACTAAGCCATCCTTTTTTTGACACAAATATGTATGTTATTTTGATACTTTTTACTCTCAATCCAGATATAAATAATTTCTCAGGAATCTGAACAGTACCTCTATAGTATAACTTAATAGTCTTTGGTGCACCTATAGATAACTTTAGCTTCTGAACAGCAGATTTTTTGTTTGGGAGTTACCTTGCTATTTGCAGATTTTCTGCAAAAAGAGTAACAGACTTAACCTGTCATTGAAAGTTGTTGAATCACTTTGAGAAATGAGATTTAAATATTAATCTGAAACTGGAGTGTAATGGTCAGTAGGTTGATTAAACCAATAAAGTTACCTTTTCTGACATCAATGAATACCACTCCAGGACAACAGTCATAAGTGAAAATAAGTAATACTAAAAGTTAAATGGAAAGATCAGAGGTTGATGCATCCAAACACAAATTTGACTACTTAGACCTCACAGATGACACTGCCAATTATAAATATTAGAGCAGCCAGCTCTACATGGACACTGCAGAGGGAGTAAGCTACTGTTAATTTTTATATTATTACTTTGAAGTAAACAAAGAGATCACAAAAAGTTTTACTGGCTGATGAATACCAAATACAACAAATACAAAATTCTTTACTACCAAAGAGAACTGTTGCAATCTAGGAATATTATTTTTAACATTCATTAAACTTCTGAAATCCACTGCCACACAAGTATATGCCATTACCTATGAGAAGAGATACTTTTATTCCACTTTGGTCAGCTAAATTTGAAAGACAAACTAGTGGCATCAACAAAAAAAAAAACATTAGGGCCAGTTGCTAGTACCCGGGCAAAATAAAAACCAGCAAGACAGTTGATAAACTGTAATAACAGTTCTCCCTCTGTTTTCTTATTCCTCACATTTCTACTTGGATTTTAAAGATGTTGATATTTTCTGGTACTTACCAACATGGACACTATGGAAACATGTTCACTCCATAATTTTCTTATGTTCAGTTTCATTCCACTCTATTAACATACTTTGAAGGCTACCTCTGTTTTGTTTCCGGCCTGTTTCCCCAACTGAGAAAGAACATTCATCTGTATCTAACTCTCCTAAAGGGCACTATTTTGTTCTAGAGCAGAAGCAGGGCTAAGGCATCACAAACAAACAAACCAAAAACCAAACAAAACCAAGTACACACACACACCACATGCCCCCCCCCCCCCCCAGCTCTATCCTGCTCCTTGCCCACCTGGAAACCTACTGTCCAACCATCGCTTTTATGACGGTAGCTCAGTTTTTTATGGAATCACTTCACCAGTCCCATCTGGGCTACAAGCACAGCTATGCAGGGCTGCCTTGACCAGGGTCCCTTCGGCCTCCTTACGACCTCAGGCATGCAGGGAAGTTTTAATGATGTCTAATTATGTTTAATAGCTTGCAGTGGCATGTAGCTTAGTGCTCCAGTCTACACAGCTACACGTTACTTCTACAAGTACATTTATATTTTTTCTGTTAGACTCTCGCTGCTTGCATCCTTCCTTATTAATACAGAACACTTACCTTTTCTATTTGTTATAGCCTCATAAGCATCATAGACTTTAAATCATTTTTTTCGGCCTCACACAGTTTCCTCTAACTTTTAATTCAGACAGCTGGGGAGGGGGGGTGCTGGAATTTAGCGTAAGAATATTATGTTAGTATTAGCAGATCTCTGAAGCCACCAGATGAACCGTTCCTTCAGAGCCGTAATTCTTGCCTATGAGCAGCATCCCTAACTCGTTCTCTCACTTCCTACTTCGCACTTTCTACGATCGTTTCTCATCACATGGAAAACGGCCTTTACACCCGTATCAGCGCTCAGCGCCGGCTTGCGCTTTTTACGAAGTGATGTTTCTCGCTTTGAAAACGAAAGCGAGTCCCGTCTCGGCAGCAGGGCACTCCGTAACTGATCCGGCTCTAAAAGTAATTAAAAAAAACAAGGCGAAACCAGCAAACATTCCCCGCTGCACGCCCGGTTCCTTCTGGCATGGAAAGGCTTCACCCCCTTGTCCGCCTCCGTTCCGAAACCCGAGTTCAAGGCGCCGGGCGGGGTGGTGGTGGGGGGGGGGGGTCCCCGCGGGCTCGCGCGCAGCCTTCCCCCACAGGGGGGAGCTGGACGCGCGCGCTAACAGCCCCGACCCCTCTTCTCGTGAGTGGGAAGCGCAGGCTTCCGCGAGTACGTTCAAGGCCGACGGCTGCTGCAGAGCTGAAACGCGGCTGTCCCTGACTGCTGCGCGAACTGCCTCGAACACCAGCTCCCGACGGCGGCACGCTAACGCCAGCCCAGCTCCGTCCGTCTCGGAGTGGAGCGGAGCCTCTCGAGACACCCAAACCTCTGGCAACCCCTCCGCTGCAGGCAGCTGGAGGACGCTTCCCGTTCACGGGCAGTAACCGCGCCGGGCTAAACTGCATCTCCAGCCGAGGGAGAGACGCGCGTGAACCTGGCGCGCGATTTTCCCCAGCAGTAACAGAAACGCTTACGCAACTGTGCGCTCGAATGCAGAACAACTCACTGTCGTTGAGCTACCTGGCGCTTAAAACCATGTCTGTGGGGTTTCCTCTAGCAGGGAGGAAGGCGAAGGCAGCAGCTCAGCGGGACGGTGCGCCGGGTGCGCGGTGACGTGACAGGTGCCATCTTCCTGGCGGCGCGTGGCCCGCGGCGCCCGCCGGCCCTGCCGCCGCGCGCGGCCCGCTGACGGCGGCAGGACGGCGCAGCAGCCATTTTGCTCTGATAATCCCTGGTAATCAGATTTGCCTGTGGTTTGTGAAGTACGGGCTGATGGCAGCGCCCTGGCCTCCCTTCTTCGTTTCCTAGCGGCTATGTTATTTCTCGTGCCTTTATTTTACAGCAAATGCTTTGTGCTTAATTAACACGGCCAGCTGGGAGATTTAGCGTGTCAGCCAAGTTGTTTATCCGCAAGGACTGTAAATTGAGAGAGATGAGGAAATCCAGTGTTCCCTGTATCCGACCCCTTGCTCCGTGGTCATCAATGCGGTTTTGTCCACATCGTTTAGAATTCCTCTTGAACCTAACGCAGGATTTTGATTGCCTTACTCTCCTTCAAAGCCTTTCTCGTAGGAAGAAAAAGAAAGCATGTATGGAGATACGCCCAGCTCTGTGCACAACTTCTGCAACCACCCGCTAAAAAGGACAGATGAAATACTCCCTTGAAAAAATAATGTCTGAAGTAAATTCATTTGGTTACTGAAATATAATCACATTTACCTTATTTTCCTTATCTGATTATATTAATTACCTTTTTATAAGCATAAATAGAAACTCACGCGGTATCGTGTTTATTTTAAGCAGTAGTCTTACTCTCTAATTTAGGTTTCTTCAGATGATTACTGCCTCAGGAAACAAGTGCAACAATACTATTAGCGCTTCATAAGCACTAACAAATGCTTACCTAGATAAAGAAGGAAGTACCTTGATTTCATTTAGCCAGATGCGCCAATATATTTGGTAGTCTTCCTATATGATCTCTCTCTCTCTCTCTGCCTCTCCCTTTAAACAGTCAGCAAAACCTGTTTTCCCAGTTCTTGGAATCAAGAAGCTTAGAGAAAAACTGGACTTTGAGACAGGTGGAAAATATTGTTAGAAAAATGGACAATTTGCTTTTGTCTTAAAGCTTGCTTGAAAATACTAGTTTTGCCCAAGGCTGACCTGTGTTTACTTTTTACAAGCTATTGTGTATGAGGTTTTATTGGACAGTTATTTTGTTTTCAAATCTTAAGCCTATGCATTAGAAGCACTGAATAGTAGGAACTGATTCATTTTAGACAAAAAAAAAAAATCCAGAAGCATGAACTATTTCATCATTGTCGCCCTTAATGGGCCTGGAAGTTAGAACTTTGCTAGAGCCCCTTCGTGATAAATGCTGATTATCATCTGAGGAAACTATTTAATATCAACATAAGATATACAACCTGTTATAAGGAGGGGAGGTCTTTTTTTCCAGCATTCTGTCTTGGAACTATCATATGCTTTCCTGGTTGTTTAAAAGATATGGAATGAAATTTGTTCTTATCAGGAAATTGTCATAATTTCAGTGACTGATCTATACATCCCCCTTCTTTCACTATTTTACACAATCCACATTAAAAGATCGTCTCTGAAATCCTGAACATCTCTGTGGAGAGCTTAATTACTGCTTGTGAATGGCTGGAATTCTTATAAATAAGTTCACCTACTGAAGCAATGAGTATCTTTTTAGCTTAGGACTCTCTGCTACCAAAAAATGGTTTCTTTCATCTTATGACAAACTGAGCTGTTCTTATCACAGTAGCTGTTTGCCAACAGCTATGGGAGGTGGCACAAATAGTTGAAGAACACAGCAGTATTGATTGCAAAAGCAAAGTGTGTCCCAAAGTTTTCACAATCTTCTTTTTTTATTCCAACCTACATAACTGGGAAGCAAAGTTTCATACTCACAGGTAGGTTACTTTTAATCTTGGACTTTGTCTATTGCTTATTTACTATTGTTTATTATCTTTTTAGGTGCATATATACATATTAATAGGTATTAATGAAGATTTCTGACACACATGCCATAAGAGGCACTTGTGACAGATACGTTGTCAGTAAAAATACAATAATATGGATTAAATTAAACCTGTTGTAATCCTTTAAAAGAAAGAAATGCATTACTGAACAACAATAAATACAAGCATCTTTTTAGATTACATGAAACATATTTAAGGAAGATTAGGTTATGAATTCCCCCTAAATCTTAACTAAAATTGATTATTTTAAACTGTTTTGAAAATCAGATGCATAACCATCATTTGTATAGCAGATATCCCCAATTTAGAGACATTAGTTTATTTGTACTTGACCATTTGATGCTCTGGCAGTATATATAACAGGTTAGGAGAAAACTGACTCATTTTTCTCTTTTTTTTTTAATTGATAGGGTATTTTCTTAAGGCAACTTCAGCTCATCCACTAAAAAAAGAATCACCTTTTCTATGACTAGTACTGTAATTGAAAATACTAATTTACATATATATTTAGATATATATATATAATTTGAGCTACTTGGAATTCTTAGTCCCATCACCTTGTGTATTAAAATTATTCTTCAGAGTAAGAAATTTTTATAAGGCCATCTTGGCTGCACCCAGGATTTTACATTCTCATTATAATATTTCATGTAAAACCAATTGCATGCAAAGATAATGGTGGAACTGGTGCTGCAGTGGAACCTATGTGAACAGACTACATTGATAATCTGTGAGAAGTCAGACTAAGATTTATCTGCATCTGCAGCCCTGATTTCAGGGGCTAAGCCACAATACAAATCATATAGTTTAAAACCAGCCATCTTGCTAGTGTATGCATACCAATTCCCATTCAATATATAAATGATTGCATATAACATCACACAAATATTATGTTCTTGTTAAGTAGAAGTCCAAGTAGTTTAGCAGTGGATTACTTCTTATATGGTAAAATTGCAAGGCACAGAGAAAATTGTCAGCAAACTTTTACTTCTTTAAAATGTATAAAACAGTTCCAGGGTTACTGATGTGGTGGTGTTTGGATGCTTTGCTGAAGTCTGATAATCTCACTTCTGCAACTTGTGGCACGTGGTATTCTTTCCTTAAGAGTATTTCAGACTGCCTAGGAAAAAAATGTTCCAATGTTCCTCTCTAGTCAAGCAGTTTCAGTTCTTAAACAGCAGCAGGAAACAACATATATAGCATTACCAGCTCTTGCAAATTCCTCATGAGTGACAGGATTGGTTTCCTTCTCAGTGCCTAGAGCAGGCCACACTATCCATGAGAAAAAACACTTGGATGGACTGCCTTCTTCATTGCTCTCACTGCTGAGGTCAAAGCAGCTAGTGATGCTGCTGAGGAGGAAAACACAGCTCCTCTGCACCCCTCAGGCAGTCAACACTTCACTCAGAAGTGAGGCACAAGAAGGAACCAGCAGCTCAAGATGGCTTCGCTCCCCTTTCTGTTACATGAGCAAGGGAAAGAGTTCCTTTGAGTAACCCTTCTCCTCTTCTCAAGCATCAAGTGCAGGGGGAGGAAGGCAGAAGGAGCACAGTTATGGAGACCTACAGCAGCTGCCTGCTCCTCCAAGTCAGGTTGAGAGAGGAGCCTGGCAGAACTTATTTGGCTCACAAACTGTGTGAGCTGTGCATGTGTACCAAAGAAAGTCTTTCTCCAAGGTATGTTGCTTTCTTGCAATTTAGGCACGGTCTAATCTGAGTCCCATTAACACTAAACAGAACACATACAAGCAATTCTTAAAGGTATAACTATATCTTTGTCGTTCCACCAGTCTAAATAGGAAAATGAAGCAACAGCAATAACGGACATAAATCCAAATTCTTCTTTTGCACAGAATATAAAAGCTTATGTTGTACTGCTACTAAGAATCAGCTGACTTTATATCTTGCTATCTCTGAACAATCTCCGTATTATTTTCCGTTTAAGTCTTTCATTTTTTAAAATGCTGCTGACAAGCCACTTTCTAGCTTCCTACACTTCTGGGACATACCACAGTCCTTAGCTAGCACAGATCAATTAAAATAATGAAGCTATGTTTACAGACAGAGTAACAAAATCAGACATTTTTCTGTTGTTGACTGTTGTCACATGTAGTAATTTATGTATTTGAATACCTTTAATCAAAAGTAGCAAATTAAACATTTAAATTTTGTTCATTTTGGAGAATTACTATGTGGTGTTCTGTTGCCCATGCAGTTATCAGAAAGAAAAAGTAAAATTAGTTGAACCCAGCTACTCATTTTCCAATTTTCAGAGGAATCATCCTGTGAGTATCTGAACCAACATCCACAAGAGCAGCAGCCAAGCTGCATGCTCAGAGGCCACTGTTATTCTCAGTCAGGTGTGCTGGGGGCCAGGCCAATGCAGCCATTCTTGCCCTCTACTACAGCTGATGCAGCAATCATGCTAGACTGAAAATAGGGCTAAATCCCTTCCCCTGGAAACACCTGATTTAAGTATTCTGCTAGATGGCTGGACATAGCCATTTTGAAAGCTAGAATTGGTCTTCAAGCTGTAACTGGCCATCACTGATCTCCAATATTCTTAAAATATTGCAAAATATTTTTTTGTGTTTGCTGTTCTATTGGTAAACTTTAGCATGCCAAAAGCAATGCACAAGTGATAGCTATTACTCTGACTCATTATTTCAGTGTGGCCGTTTATTATGACAACTTATTGGACACACAATAAGTTCGGCTGTATGCTCTTAAATATTCTTATGCTCCATTTTGTGCTGACCTAAGTGGTCCAGCCCAAGCCCTGTTCCTCCTCTTCCATCCTGCTGGACGTTTCCAACCTAAAGCTATAGCAGGGCCTCTGCTCGTGCAATGGAGAAGGACTGTAGCAAAAGCTGGTAGCAGCTGGCAGTAAGAAGAAAATCTTGATGGCTCCACCTCTGGTTTGTGCTGCATGCTCTGCCACCAACATGAATTGCCCCAGGCACAAATCCTGGCCTGACAGTGAGCTCAGGTCAGATGGGAAGCAACAAATAATAAAAAGAAAAAAAACAGTTGACTTGCATCTCCCTAATAATTTCCCGAATTAGTAGTATTATAGCATGTGATGGTATGTAACAACATTGTTTATGGTTCAGGATCATGAAAAGATTAATGTCAAAGTGTTCAAACTATCTGGAATTAATACTAGATTCTGGTACACTTGACTGTTGAGAGTTGTGGAAATGTTTAACATTGTCAGGATAATCTTTATTTGCTAAATCTCATTGTTATGTATGAAGCCTTCTCTCTTATTGCACACTCCAAAAAAGTCAATGGGAACCTTTTCATTGATTTCAAAGGGGTTTTAATTAGGCTACTCATCACATAAACAACTTCAGATTACACCAACTGAATTTAAGCTCAGAATTTGCAGATTCCCATTTTTTCCCGTCTTTTTAATTATTAGCATTTTAGACTTAAAGATATATCATCTTAGGATAGCACAGTTAACCTGAAGGGTTGTATACGCTTTTCATTTTATATACAAATGAATACTTTAAGAAGGCATGCCAAAAATAACTTCTACATAAACTTGCTGAAGTCAGTAAACAAATTTGTTAAAACTGATCTTATATATCTGAGCTTCTTTTAAATACAGGAATATAAGACAAACTCATACTATACACACACTTGCACAGAAAGTGTGAATACTGCCTAAACGCTACATCCACATCTTATTCTGAAATCCATGAACAACTGCCATTTTGATTCTTCTACAGCTTTTTCTTCCCCTCTGCCCCTTTTTCTGTTGTTGACTATTACAAGACAACACATGGTCATATTTCATTGCCTGAATTCGTTGGATAGAATGAGAGTGCTGCAAGCAACACTAGTTTCATTTTTATTTAGTGGCTTTAGTTCGTCACTGTGTAAAACAGTATAGTCGTACTTGCTCCTGAATGCTGGTACAAGTTTCAAATTTAGAATGCCTAAGCATTTATGAAGGATACTGTGAACCTTCATTTCCATCCATATTTTGTTGTCTTAAAGCAGTGCTATAAGTATTCAGAATCTTGGAGAAAGGTTTCAATTTGCAGACCAAGGCTACCATGCCAATTTTGTCCACTTATCGCAAGTGCAATTTAAAGCGCAATGAAAAGAAAAAAAATCACAAGAGATATTTCCACTGAAAACATGAGGTTTTTAGGTTAAAACCTTTGAATATTAAGAATCCACATTGGGCCATGCCCAGAAATCTTTTTATATGGTGATTTTCAAGATGCATGCATTATTGTGAGCACATGGTATGTAAATGCATTAGGCTACTTAATAAGCATTCACTGACACACATCTGCAGCTTTGCTAATGTACCTTTTATTCGTATGTGGTTGCCAAGGAAACAGGTTATGGCCCAGTATTCTACCTAAAATATACTGAGCAAGCGTGCTATGACAATTTACTGAAAATAGGTACAACTTAGATTTTGTAGCCCATTAATTCTGTAAGTACATGTAACCTGAATTTATTTAATTTTAATGTTTCGCTGATTATTTTAAACCACCAATGCCATCTTATTGTCTCTGAAAATCCATTACCATCTTCTATGTCATACAACATTGTGTATTAAAAGTAAACTTAAATACAGAAAACGTTTTGAGATATTCTGGCAATTGAAGAGGGTTTTTGGTTTTGGTTGGGTTTTTTTTTTAATTTGTTTCCTTATCTAACATTCTGCCTGATAGCCTTAATTACTTATTTCTAGATAGAGATATCACAGCATTAATTACTATGATGCAAAAAAACATTTCCTACAGAAATTTGTGCAAACAGTGCCACTGAAATCAATGAAACTACTGCCTTCCTATAACACAAATTATACTCTGTGATACAAAGAACCATGTTCAAACTTAATGAATTAATCAGGATTTCACTGAGTCTTTCATTCAATACATACGTATCTCAACTCTAAAGCACAGATACCGAACATACTTATTTTAACCAAGATGATTATTGCATATTCACAGTAAGAAGAAAGGAAAATGCTAATATTTGAAAAAGCCATGCAAAATTTGACTCTTATTTTGAAATATCCTGATTATTTATCACAATACTATACTTCAATTTACAAAGTGCTCTTTGCAGCTCATAATTCAAGAGGTTTTCTACTACCTCTGATTAGAGTCATGTATAACGGTAGAGATTAGACAAACTATATACAACTTTACCAAAACAACAATATTAGAAATGGGCATTGGCACTAAGAGAGTTCCTCTACCTTTATTGTATGGCACAGATTTATAATGAACACTAGTGACTGGGATCCAGAGTTAACATTCTGGCAAGCTCGGGAGGTTTGCTTGCCTGCCAATATGTTTGGTCTGTACAGATCACTGGAGGCTATAACAACCTGTTTCAAAGATCTGTTCTGCCTGATTTTGTTTGTCCAACCTCTATGGCAATAAAAATCCAGTGGGAGCTGGAAAAATCCAAGAATACTGACATGAGAATAGACCAGTGTGGTACCATAGTGAGAACAACTCTTAAATGATTGTAAAAAAGGTAGAACTTTAACTGAAAAAAAAAAATCATGTAATGCAGTGGTTTTAAAGTGTTAAATATTTTAGCACTATTTCTATGTGAGTTTTAAAGAGATTTCAGCTTGCTATAATCACCCCATAAACTTACCCACCTAAAATCAGGTTGTTCTTCTGCTAGAGTCTTTTAAAAGTGGTATCGACAGGTATTTTCGGCAAAACCATCTCATTAATTTTGTGAACTCTGTGGCTACTGTGTATCAGCCTGCAAAGGGGAAAATCCAAATTTAATGACTAAATTATTAGACAAGTACTAATTTCCAGATACACTGTGTAATTCATCAAAATTTTCCCTGGAGTGCTGTAGAATTCCATATCTACACCTGGGAGGCTTACAACATACCAGCAATAAAACAGTACCGTTAACCAAACTATTGTGAATAATGCTTCTAACTGCACTGTTTTATTATGGTTTAACCTGTATAGTGCAAACTGGACATAATGTTTCATAATATGTTCTAGACAGAAATGTAAGGACATTATCAAGTTTGAAATAATTTTTCATTGGGGTCACTGGAAAAATCAGACTAAAACCAATCCTTGGCTCTATTTCCTTTCCTCCATCTCAACTATATCCAAATTACTCCTCACACATTTACTGAATAAGACATCAAATAATGAAGGCTTCACAGCTTCCTCAGTTAGTCTGCTCCTGAGTTTCACAAGGTAACGTCAGCAGAAAACAAGTGTATTTTAAGATTAGCTTCATAGTTTGCCAGTTTATAAAAGAAATCATGGTACAGGGAGAAACAATCATCATTACTAGCCAAATCCCTTGACTGCACATAAACTGCTGAAACCAATTACAAGTTATACTTTATCTTAAATGCCTCCATGGTTTTTTGCAGTCTTTCAAAAGGCCTTTTTTTCCCTCCTTTTTCCATTCTGCCACTTTTCTTTTGGTCTCTTTTGTCACAGATGTCATCACAGTATCTGTGATAATGACATTTCTAGGCAACTCTTGTTCTCTAGAATACACTTCCTGTATCTCTCTGCTTACAAGATTATTCATCGTTGTCAAGCATCCTGATTTTATGTTATTATGTATCAAACGTCCTAATAAGGTTATCATGTAATAGTGTAAAAATTATTCAGAACAGGGCTTTGTTTCAAAGCTACTAAACAAAATTAAATTGTTCCATAGAGCAACTGCAAAATCTTACAGATGAAGCCTTATGACTCATCTGATAGGCATTTATATAGCAGCAATTAAGAATACATAGATCCATCTTCCATTTGCAAATATACCATATACTTTTATAAAGAACATTATACAGGAAATACAGGATCCGTTACTCTGGCTTTAAAAGGTTGAGCTAATTTTTTTTCGTTGGTTTAGCTGAGTATATTTTTAGTACATCTTGATTTGAATAAGTATTCTATAGCTCACATCTGCCTGTAACAAAGGCCAGAATGAAAGAAAATTGCATTAAGCCATTTTTATTCAGATACCAATAAAGTCGTATTCACAAATGACGTGAAATATTATGGTGAATGGGAAGCTTAAACATCATACTTGGAGGAATCCAGCAGTGAAAGATCTTACCAAAGCTAAAGAATTCCCAAATTTGATAATAGTAGAATTCAAATGTAATATTATACATAATAAAGCCCTTTAAAAACATAATAAAGCAATTCACATGATACATTACAACAGACACTAGATGCCCCAAAAGGGTTAATTTGTACCTGTTCTTTACTACCAGAGTCTAACAGTCTGACAAATATTATCTGAACACAGATAGTTTCACACTGAGAGACCTACAGTTTCAAATCAAAATGAAGTTTAGAGGCAGAAGTAACGTTAATCAGAAAGGTCATTGAAAAGCAGGTAGGATAGTGTCTGAGTGAATGATTTTTAGTTTGAATTCCTTTTTACTTGTGCTTTGTCTAGATTTTCTGTTAGGCAGAAATGGAATTTGCATGGATAAAAGAACACATTTCAATTATAAAGGGAGGATTCAGTATCAACAGTTAGACTTCTATGATAAAACTGAAAAAAACCCCAAGCCCCCCTAACAATAACATTTGCAGGCTGTGCTGGAGGTGTGAAAAACTGCACCTGCTCCTACGTGCCCTGGTTAGCCCTCTCAGCCAAAGAGAATAAAATGGATGAAGTTTACACAAGATTTCTTATGGCACCTCTGGCTATAACATTCTGATGCTCTGCATTACCTAGATGTAACTACCATTAAAATACATACAGCAAACCATGTATAATAGTCAAACTGGAAACAGCTTGCTAATTACTAGATGACTCCTTAATAGATAAATCAGTTTCTTTAGCTAGAAGAAATTACTGAACACAGGCTGCCAATGAGTTTTTCCAGACTCATGAAAGCACTTGAGTTCAGTCATATTAATTACAAGAGGACTTGCACCCCCTAACAAAAGAGCAAATTTGTAAATGGATTTAAAACAATCATAGCGACGCATGCTCATGTAACAGAGCTACACTTTTTTTAAATGCCTTGAGTGGGTATGTTCAAACACAAAGACATAATAAAAACAGTTTATCGCTAAGTGCCCCATCTTTTCTAAAGATAAATATCAGCAGCAATAAATAGATTGCTTCTACATAGCGTTTGCTCAGCAACTTCCTTTAAAAACAACCACACAAGAAATAAACAAAGAAATGCAATTTTGTTAACTGCATGTAATGGTGCACTCTATGTTAACATTTCAGACAGGAAAATAATCAGCAGAAGCAAGCTACTGGAGATAAATCAAATTACAAAAAAATGCAAACTTTAATATGTCACTTGAGAGATGCTGTTTATTACGTTTTCAGTTCTGCTTCTTTAGGTGGAACGGGGGAATATTGCACTGCGTCAAACTAATCTCATAATTATGAATCAAATGGTTTTATTATCATTATTAAGCATTGGCCTATCAAGACAGATGACAAACCATATTCTTGAACAGTTTATACTCTGTTTATTTGGAATGCACTGAACTGATATATTTAGAAATATATGAGAATTAGTTTGATATTACTGACACTGTCAAAACTATTATTGATAATTGGCTGTGCTTCTAAATACCTCCTCTGCATTAATTTTCAGTGTCGGTCCTCATCCACACAAAATATACTTAGTCATTTTAAAGGCAAGGACATGAAAGGAAAATGGCTACCCTGCTGCAAAAGTCTCATTGCAGTAGTGAGAATTTCTCAAGTCATGTACAAAGGAGATTCACAAGGAGATACACTATGTTACAAGCTCAGTAGAGACATTTAGTAACATCTGATTCTATATAAGCAGTTACCTGTGGTACATGTAAGATTTAACTTTACTGATACTGTTAAAAATATTAGCTAAAAATAGAAGTAAGGAATTGTAAAACTTAAATTTTGCAAAATCTCTAAGGTCTGCAAATTACCGCAGACCACAAATGAGCTTACTCTATAAAGACTTGTTTAAGATCCAACAGAAGTTCTTTTCCAATATGCTTAAACACAGCTCTTTACCTGAACTTCAGAGTGGGTCCACTATTTAAAGATAGGTTTATTAGCATTACTGTGGCTGAATTCAGCAAAGGTGAAAGAAGATTTAAACATACTTCTGATTCTCTACATTTCTCAGCTGCTAAGTATTTCAGTGATACTTTTATACTTGTGATAATGAAACTATCACTTTATATACACACAGTACAAACCTTGACCTACATGCAAGACTAGGCTAAATTAAAAAAAAGAAACTGGGGTACGTTTCTGGAAACAACCAATGCAAAACAGGAATAAAACAGTTTTTTGTTGTGTACAGCTTTATAAACATGGCATCGTTTAAGAAATGATAGCCGCATGGAAACATAAAATGAGATCAGATTCTCATTTAGAAGTGAAAGGAAACAACTGCAAAATTTCCATTTGCATTGTGATATTGCTATTAAAGAGAGTAACATCTTTCTACATCTCTACTATTGCACCTTTTAAAAGGATTTGGTTGCCAAGGAAACTGGTTCTGGCCCAGTATTAATCTGAAACAAATATATTAGAAAAGTTAGTGTAAGTAATACAATACTCGTAATTCCTTTTATTTGTAATGCTCAAATTCAGGTTTTTGTACCTAAGGCTGTTAACTTTTTATTTCATAACCTTTTTTGTGTGAAGTAAAACACACTTCAGTGAACTGATAGTCAGTTTAAGCTGACAGGGCCATCTACATCATTCTCTCTCTTTAAAGTCCTTCTACCTTAAAATAAAAAGAAATACTGCAGGTTTATGTTTGTAGCTAATACTGAAAATATAAGCATTAAAGCATATTAATCTTTATTTAAGATTTCGCACAAAACACAAAACCGCTTACGACAGAATTTAAATATTTTTCATTTTTCTTATCTACCTCAATTTTTATTTTTGCATTTTAACTGTAAGCTTAGTAATGCTTGTAGTCAGCTTTAAAATGTAATTGAATCAATAGGGTTTTCAAAAATTCTTTTGTTGCATAAGCGTTGCCACGCCCTTAGTACATATGATTATTTTAACAGACATGATTGCTCTACTTTCACAATAGATTTTTTAAAAACATATAAGAACAATTGTCATGCCAATATGTGAAGCCAACAATTTAATATTAGGTTGTTTTCATTAACAGTTTAATACATTTTTTTAACTGAAAGCTACATTCCAAAGCCCATTTCATGTTCTTGCAACACTGACCAAGAAATCAGTAAAACATGCAAATCTCAACCTACCTGCGTGTACCACTTAGTGCAGTGTTAGCATGGCAATGCACCCAGCCATTTTTATGTAAAGCGATGAAGATAAGTTCTATTCTTGGTCTTCTTGATAATTTTTTAGAAGCAGTTGTCAAAGATCAGATGGGAAGCAGCTTGAATAGACCGTGATCAGGAGAACCGAGTTTATCAATAGGAAAAGCAGGAGTGGGGAAAAAAAAAAGTCCTCATCCAAGGTTTTCCGAAACTGCAACACAAGGTTGGTTTTTTTTTTTCTCCTCCTCAGAGGGTTCAAAGCTTGAAGCTGACCACTGCAAAGGCCACTTGTCACATTTACTGAAAATCAGCCTATTGATATCACAGCTGAAAATATAAACTCGACAACCAAAGCCCATTGCACAACGTGGACTGCGTAAGAGTTAAAAATAGATTTGACGTGCCTCCTACCTGCATAATAAATATGTAAGTTTCAAGTGCTTTAATTCGATATTCACATTAATTAACAATACAATATACATTATTTAAACTACAGTAAACGCAAGAAGAAAAAGGGTGACACCATCTGGAAGCACAGTTTGCTTTTTTTTTTTTTCCTTTCCAAGGGCTAATAATGTAGTTTGAATGTGATGACAAGCTAACAGCTCACCACATTGCAAATGAAAAAAGAATTCTTAAGGTGATGCTCAAATATCTAAGCCTGTAATGAAGCACAAACCAGTCTTCACTACTGCATGACATGGCATACAGACCATTTACATACTCACATTTGAGATACTAGGCACAGTATAATGAATTCAATACACAGCATGCACACAGCACAAGCAACGTTAATCCTGCCTGCCATTTTAGGCTTGCAGGAGTAAGATACATACTGCAGCACAGCTCTGGTAAGGGAGGAGGCAAGGGACAGCTCACCTTAAATGCAGTATCTGATTAATGTTGTAAGTGACATTGCGTATCAGCTACAGAGTCTTGGTTCAACTGGGTGGGAGGGAACAAAGAAAATTGTCATCAACTGGTGATGCAAGATGAGCTCCAGTCACTAACACTGTTAGCAAACTCCAAATTCTACAATGATACAGTAGTAGGCTATTCAAACTCTTATCAAAATCTGCCTGTGCAATGGCTGAGTCCGCCTGCCGAGGAAAACAAAACAATCTTCTTGCTTATTGGAGAAACGCTGGATTGACTACATAACATCCTCTTGATGCAGAAAGATTTCACGTCGCACATACTAAATCCTGGAGGCATTTGCTGTACTTTCCTAATTTTTAAGTCTCAGAATTAAAAAATAAAATAAAAAGACAATGATAGAAAAAATAGCATAACTAAAGGTCTAATGTTCATACAGATAAAACAGTTCTTTTTCTTTCCTTTCTGTTTTCTCTCTTTTACAGTCCATCAAAATCCTGAGCAGTATTGACAAACCACACGAGCACAGGGTCTGACTGCATGATCAGCTGTCTGTGTCTACGCTACACCCTGTTAACCACAAGCAGTGTTAGAGCTAAATATATCTGCAATGCAGAAACAGTAGGTGCTATGTGGTATACAATTCTGATTCATTATAAAATATTTTTCTATCCTCAGATATAATAAATAAAAGAAAATTTGGTGCTGATCTCTGTCAGGCACGATATCTGTCAGACTTACAAAACATAAAAGCTATCCTAAGTATACTGACCTAGATAGCACTAAGAAGACTTAAGCAGCGTACAAGCATACTCACTGTCAAAGCAAGGAAAACGAAACAATGATTGTCTAATCAAACTGAAAGCAACAACTCACTACCACGGTATGAATTCCAAAATGCTACGTACTGTATATGCACATCTCATGTTATTGGAAGATGCAAAGCTCCTTTGTTTTTTTTTTTCCTCGGAGGCTTTTCTTAGCTACGGTTGCACAATGACATTCTGACATCATGGAGGTCAATGCAGATACTAAAGTGCTGTCGTCTTTAAGAAAAAAATAATTTTGAAATATTAAACCACAGCTGCAAAAATAATTATAATTAAAAATTTCCCATCACCTACTTAACATCTTTCTGTTACCTTCCGAGATTAATAGCATGCACATTGTTCAGCCGCATACGTTAAATTGGTATCACCCTCTGCAGAGACTGCAAGACTAATTGTGGGAATTAGGTTTTTATAAATGTTAAAAAAGGCTTATTTTCTGGAAAACTTCAAAATACAATAAAATATTTTGCATATTTAATGCAAAATATACAGAGAAAACAAAAAGCATTAAAAATTCCTAATCTGAGGGTTTTTTAAAATGCCTAATGAGCAAAACGGGTTTTATTTTCATTGTCACTGTGTCTCCAAAGGGAGAAGGAGAGAACCATGCCACACTTTACTAGAACCATGCCACACTTTACTATAACCTGAATTAGCTTCCCAGAAGGATAAACCCTCAGGTGAGGTAAAACAAACTGTAAGATCTACCTGTTTAGAGAGCAGAATCCCACACACACTATTGCAGTGACTTCTTACAGCTTCCTACTTCTCCACCTGCAAATACTGCAAGCTGATACCCAACACATGACCAGAACTGTGAAGATTAACGTGTTAGCTCTGAAAATATTTCACTGTAAGGTTTCTTTAGGTAAATACTATTTACCATATCTATAAGTGAATATAAATGGTTTCTGGCCAACTGCTGAAATAAATAGATACTTGTGAGGCCAGATTTGTACAGAGAAGCACAATCTTTCATTTGACCTGCCAATATAGCTGAGAAAGAAAGCAGCCAAATTTTCAGCCACATATTCTTTCTCTAGGAACCTGTGTACCCTATGATTCTTTTTTCTAAAAGAGTACCTGTTTTTAAAAATGAAAACTAATACCAAGTATTGTATTAAATCAGAAAGCGTTGCACAGCAACAACTAGACTGCAGTACGTACATATTCACTTCTTGTAAAAAATAGACAATATGATTTTGCTTTTTTTCCTCTTCTTTCTTTTTTAATGATTAAATAGTTATCTACTTAATTTGGAGGTGTTTCTTTGGGAAGTTATTTGGCATTTTGTTCTCTTTCATTTTAAAGGCTGGGAATGAGATGATCCTAACAGTCAGTGCTTTAAAATATTCAGAATCCACTTCCATAAATAGCACATCTGTCACACAGAAAGGGAACCCAGCCAGCAGAAAGGCAGACCAGACCAGCAAAAACAACTCCTATTCCAATACATGATTACAAAATGGGTTAGGATTTTAGCAACCCTTTATTTGGATTTTTTTGTTGTTTGTTTTGAGCTTTTTAAACTAAGAGCTGTCTGATTATATACATGCCACCATATATCAATTTTAAATTAAGAATGTTAAATATGGATTAATTTTGAGGTTTTTTTAATGTTCATCTCTTAGTCAAATGTATACTATCAAGCTAGTCATGCCCTGTTTAAAACTATGGCAAAACTCCTATAGATTTCAAGAAGGGAAGATTTGGGTCTTATATAGAAGTCTGTTAGGTTTAAGAGAAAGTATGATACTACAATTTCAGAACCAATTGATAGGTTTGTTTAAAGTCAGTGATTTTTAGCAAAAGACAGATTTCAGCGGAGTCTCACAACAAATACATCCATTCCTGCATTCTTGAGGTTAGCATTCTCATTCTCCCAGAGAAGTACTGTTCTGGGAGAGACACAGCAAGGTGTTTGGGGTTGTGCGATTTAGGAAATACTGAAAGCCTGCTGGCAGTGAACGCAGCAGAGGAATAAACATCTCAAAGTGAACAGGGGAGTGAGCTTGTCCAAACCTTTATGCATACCTCTTGCCTTAATGGGCCATTTTCAGTGCTTAGTAATAATTTTCCAGGCTCAGACTTGCAATGATTTTGCTTCAGACTCAACATAACTTCAGTTCAGAAACCAGATTCTAGGCCCTTCTACAGCTGCATGATACATGGCATAGTAAAGAAATAATTTTTTTAAATTGCACTTGTAGGTTGCACAAAGTAGGCCCAAATTTTCAAGGTAGAAATATATTAATATTGTATGTTTCTAAGTCAGGAACTTGGATTTAAGCTCTAACCTGGTTTGTACCAAAATTGTTACAGTCCCAAGGCACTGGCTCTCTTGATTGTTGACTTCAAAACTCCCTGCCTCTGCTGGGTCAGGACTGTCTCAGCCCGTGCTATGAGCTGCTGTCAGTTCTTTATTCAATCAGCTTAAAGTGAGGCTATTTCAAGCATCCTTGCTGGATCTCACAGGCCATTTGTGCTGTAACCTTTACCTCTTTCAAGCTTCCTACTTGTAAACATGCTTCCTCTTCCTCTATTTTTCACCACTCGAGGGCAACAACATCTAATCTCTCCTCACATACTATAGTTTATCAAAATTCGTAAGGAATGAGGAGTCCCTATGTCACTTTGTATTGCAGCCTCCACCTTGTGGTATATGGTTTCTTAGAGGAAAAGTCCTAGTCCTCCAGATTGATCATTTGGAGGGCAGAAGCAAAAGGAGATAGAGTGTGGAAAGAAAGACTCACATGAAGTCCCTAAAACTGTACTGATTTTTGTCTGAAAGTATTGCCACACCTTGTCATCCTAAGAGGGAAATACATGAGGGCAGTCTGGTAGAATGGGAACTCTGCCAAGGACCAACCTTGTAGCAGTAGATATCTGGAAGACTAGCAGACTTTGAGAAAAAAGTGACAAACACTTTCAGTTTTATATGGATCAGCTAAATTCTGTCTTTATTCAACACAGGCTCAAGATAGACCAATAGAATAAATTGTCCCTCTAGCTATAGAAGACACCCTGGATGTGGGAGTTAGGCTTAATAATATATAAATGAATGAACAGACATACATACGCTTGGGTTCATTCCCACCTCGGTACTTTCTTTTTTTTAATTGTTTGTCAAGTAAACGAGGAACATACAGAAAAAAAAAGATAGAATCAATCTCAGCCCTCAAGAAAGTGTAGTCAACTGTTCTGTGATACCATCCCTGCAAAGCAATGACAAGGGGACATGAAGCACAGCTGGGAATCCAGGGTGGGTGTTTCCAAAAGTACATACCAGAACTGGCTACAGCCTTTCAACAAACCTGGTCTTGGAATGACTGTTTCAGCCTCTGAATTTAGCTGCATCAATTATATTTGGCTCTTCATTCCACTAGTGCCATTGCAAAAAACACATTGTTGAGGAATACTCAGTTTGAAATTAGAGTTATTTTGGAAAAGGAAAAACACACCCTTGATCATGAACTAAATTCTCTTACCTAACATTCATGTTCAGGAAAGCATCCATATACCCAGACATTGAGGCTAGCAATGAACTCACTAGTCAAACGCCTTCTGTCAAAAATCCTACTGCTTACTACATGACTTAGAAGCTACTTTCTTCAATACCAAAACCTCAACTAGTTGTTGTTGGGCTGTAGAAAACAAGGCGGGGGAAGGGAAAAAAGGACGGATGATAGAACCTCAACAGTTTGCCTTTCTAGAGCCAAAGTAAAGCACTTCTATACCTGATCCAGCTAACATGCCCTGGAGTTCCATTTGTGTACACAGCTAGCTCAAGTTGCCCCAAGGATACAGACTAAATCAGCTGAGTGCTGAAAGTTTTCCCAGGCTTTCCCACAATTCCTTCTTTGTCTCTGTATGGCTAAACAAATCCTTCCATTATTTGCTGGGATAGAAAACAGTTGTTCTTAGTTATTCCTATACATGATTTACATACCTTCATTCTTAATTGCCACACTCACATAAACAGGCTATCGAAAATCATATCTAAGTGGTCTAAGATGCAAGTTCAAACTCCTGCTGTTCCTGTTAGATGGGGATGTTTTTCAGCACTACTGAATTAAAAGCAGAGCAGCACTTAAAGGCAATTCCTCTTATAAAAGGCAAATACTGACATTCTACAAAAATAGCAAATATCTGAATATTATGAAATGTATTCTGATATACTGCATTGTATCAATGTGTTATGAATCCGCCTTATGAAAAAGCATGGGCTTGCCTAAACTGAAGAATCACAGACAAGTCATGTATTAAGATATATTGAGGTGCTGTACATGCTTTCTTGCGAAACACTTCTAACATCCACTTACAGTCTAGTACTCTATAAACTATAAAATCTTTAAGGATTAGAACACCTGGGATTCACTGTAAACAAATGGCTAAAAGAATTTCTTTAAAAACTGTAAATCCATCCATAGAATCTAAAGAAAGTGATGCCTTTATAGATATTTGCACTCATCTTTACAGGTTGTATTTCTGTACTTTCTGTGTAACAGGACACTCAAAATAGCCATAACAAGTGGCTTTGTCTTTCTTTTTCTCTGAATAGTGCTTTACTTACTGATGACCATGGTCTCTCTCTCTAATTATACCTCTTAAGGCCCTATTTGCTTTCTAAACTGCTGCCAGATACTATGCCAAGGGTTTCATGTTTCTGCCTCCTATCACTCCTGGCTAATTTACCTGATTAGTGAATTTACGTATTGTATTTTTACTCTGTTCTTATTAATTTTATTTTTCTCTGTACTGAATGGCACAACTTGCTTGACACCCATACCTACACTTTTCTTGTGCTTCCCTCACATTGATTAGCTCTTCCATGTTCACATCATCTATTTCTTCTCCTCCAGTTTTAAGGGGCAGACTTTTAATTTAAAGTTTAACAGGCTCAAAGATTTCATATGGAAAGAGGCTTAATTTAGTCACATAAAATCCTGGAGAGAGATACAGACATTTTAGCCAAATCATTCTTATTAATACTAGAGAGTAGACAAGAAAGGCAATAAGAATTAGGTTGGAAAAAAAGTTAGTTTCTCAGAGCAGTCAACATAAAATCTATTCTTTGCAAAAGAAAGTTCAGCCATTTTACATCTTCAAATTAGGATAAAATTTCCTTTTATAAACTCCTGATTAAAGTTACTTCTTAAAGATGTGACTTTAAGCAGGATTGGTTTTGTAGACATGGTCTCTCTCAATTATTAATCACTGCCCCCCCCCCCCCCCCCAAGTTTGAGTAGGGACTATTCAGGTATTTTGAAGAACAGACAGGATGAGAATAACACACATTTCTCATTACTAAAAATAGTAAGAAATCAATTTTGAGTAATACAAGTACCAGAACAAGCAGGGGTAGGAAGCTGAAGTATGTCAGCAGAAGACAAAATGGTTTGGAAGTTCCAAGAAAACTGTTTAGCATTTGATAAAATGAGAGAAATCTCACTTCCTAAAACCCATGTGTATAGACAACTGTCTCACAGCTCCAAACAGCCTAACAAATGTAGAACCAAAGCAACAAAAAATCCATTTCAAGCTTACTTGCTCAAGCTCAGCTATCCATTAGGCTGCTAAGCGTGGCCTGCTCTTTGAGGCCGGTAAATCTGCTCAAACCATTTCTCCCAACCAGTCCAGTTGTGAAGCTTGTTCCTTCATTTTTCATCTGCTTCTGACAAATGGGAGGGGAGTTCTAAGCCTTGTCTTCCAACTGTTAACCTGGTATATGTAACCAAAACCCAAGAGCATTAACTATGAACCCCAGACTACTGATCTTTTCCTCCAATAGTACAGATTGAGATTTGTCTATTACCACTCTCTTACACTGCCATCATTTCCACAGTTAAGGATTATTTATATTCCCAGCTAGACAGGTACGTCATTTTAAGAAAGCTGTTCTACAAATTGCAGCTCTCTGAAGTCTGAACTAGTTCAGCCGGAACTGAGGTCAGTTTAAGTGAGGCCCTGTTTAAAAAGCTTTCAGTCCTAGATCACTTAGGAAATTGCATGATTCCTTGTCGCACAAACTCCTCAGCTCTTCCATGTTTCAGAACTGAAACTGTTCTTCTGATGGTATGAATGAGTCAGGAAGAGAAATGGACATACTAACAGGAAGTTTTATCCCATTAAGTCCTTAGGAATTTCAATGAATTTTAGGACTAAAGCTAGTGAGCCATGGTAATGCTTTGTTAGAGTGCAGCTGTACAAAAGGCTCTAATAACAATAATAATACACTTTTACAGCATGTTTTATCCAGCAATCTCAGAGATCATTACAAACATTAATTGAGCCTAACTATAGCCTGTGATAAATTAGCATTATTATGCTAATTTTATGGATGGAAAGAGAAAAAGACAGAGAGGTTAAGTGATTCGCTCAGGAACAGAACCCAGAACTATGTGCTCAAGTGGGTTATCCCAACCAAGAAGAATTGTTGTCAGACAAATGGAAGTGGCATGTCAGATACACATTATAAAAGGCTTCCAAATCCATGATATAACTACTGTGAGGAAGTGGTCACCAGAGAAGGAAATGGTGTTGCTGTGGACTAACAGCAGGTAAGTTTCTTTCATTTGTTCTTTTATTTTGTAATTCTCACTGTACCTTTGCAGGATCATTCATAAGCATCAAGAATTTCTTATTGGTTATGTTGGTTTACTCAGGTGCAAATCTGAAAGTGGAAGATATTTTAAGTAATGGCCATTAGGCCTGAGCCAATCATCTGTGTTATTCACATTATGTATGACTTCAAAGAGGACAGCATGACTGTATCCACTTTTCTTTAAAACATCAAGCTGGATATAGAAAGATGGGCAAAACAGTTAAAATAATAAAACATCTCTCCAAGTACCATTCCAGTCTCCTTCAACACTTTCAGCTTTTAGAAAAAAAAAACAAACCAAAAACATTTAACAGGTGTTTTGGCTTCCTTTCCTTGCTGAATATCCTGGAAAATGCTTAATCTGGCACTCATTAATCTTAATCTGATTTAATATAGCTCACAAGGTGTACAACAGTTTCATCTTTACCAAGCATCAGGGACTCTATTCCAGACAAAAATAATCCTTAGTCTTTCTTCCAGCTTTGATACCATTCATCACTTGCCCTTTACTTACACTGGCAGTTTGTTTCATATGCCTGCTTGGTACCCTTTAGACTGCCTTTGCAATGATTCCTAATAAGTCCATGGTGTTTGATAAATTCTGGAACTTCAGAAGTGTCTAGAATACCACGATCTTCATGCAAATGTATCACATTAGTCTCAAAGCAAATCATTTTAATTAAGTCCTTAACAGGTTCCTCAATATTAATGGCAGAAGAAAGCAAATGTTGTCTTGTGAATATCTAACAAGTAATGAGATACCTTTTATTTGCGGAGCAGTTCTGACTTTATCAGTTCTCATGGAAACCTACCCTCCTTCCTCATTTAATAAAAATTAAGTTAGCATAATGTAAGAGCTGGATACTAAAGACATGAAGCAGATCCAGAGTAATCAACTGCAGCGCAAACTTCCTCAGCATGCCTAAATCCAGATACAGAGAGAACATCTTAATGATCAAGAGCATGGCTTAGTCTCCATTTCCAACTAATCACTGTATTCCCTGCTACAAGTATGGTCAATGGTGAGAGCTTTTTCTTGGAGATTTCACTTAGTGGGTTAAAGATTTCAGAAGTTAACATTTTCTGAACACTGCTAGTTCAGATACATATCAGTCATGACATTACTTCCATGCTGATTCTGACAGAAGATGACATTTGAAAAGAACAACAGAAATACTAGGCAGTAGAAAAACACAGAACAACCAATCAGTACTAAATGGGCTGATCCTCACACAACTGAGTTGCCAGAGTCAAGCACAGAACACTTAGGTTTTGACCCCCTCCTCATTCAATATGACCTGAAAGCAAACCCTGTGCCCAGCACCTTTGGGTCTAGATGAATATGTTTACTCATGTAAGAAAGGCCAAAACAAACACAGCTATAGCTACATTGCCAGTTGCAGGATGTAACTGCAGCAGCACCTTCATGCCTGAGCTAGTTTGGGAAGTGACAGAAAGGCAGACATCCCATCGCTCACTTCAGCCTAGGCCAATCACACAAATTCCCAGGATCCCAGACAGACCTGGTGTGATCACCATAAAACCCCTAACCTTGGTGATCTTTCAGCCAGACTTCCACAAACACTTCAGGCTGAAGCTGTGTCAGCCCCCCTTCTCAACACTAGGTGCTTGTTCCTGCTCCAGGTAAATCCATGCCTTGTTTTCTTCACAGACCAACTTCATTGCTTTTGTTTGTTCTGGTTTACTGCCTTGCTGCAAAAACACATGTGCTGGCACAAGGAAGAGGGTTGGGAACAAGTACCTGTGGTTGGGGAAGAGGCAGGACTGCTTATTTTGGAAAGCAGCTCCTGGAAGAACTAACAACATCTTCATTGTTACTGCCACCTCTTAACAGTCTTGTAATTAGTTTAGATGGGTAGGAGCCAGTCAGAGACCACACTGCTACCTGTACCTCATCCTTGTCAGGGAGAAGTGAGAGGTGGCTGCTCCCTAAGGGACAGGGAGATATATCACAGCAAGCAGAAGCCTCACCAGACACCGTCCTACTGTCCTAAAACAAGGGAGCAGGGCAGGCTAGGAGTAGCAGCCAGGGTCAAACCAGATCATCAGGCAAGTTCATAGCAATGAGGAAGGTCCAAGGTCAGGCTGAGAAGTCAGTCTGCAGGTCAGGGTCAGACACAGCCCAGTAATTGCCAGGCAGGTCCATGGTGCCAGAGCAGGGCTGAGGTCAGGCCAGGAAGCCAGTCTACAGGTCAGGATGAGACCCAGCTTTGTGATCACCAGGCAGGTCCATACTGACAGGAGAGAGCCGAGGTCAGGCTGGGAAGTCAGTCCACAGATCTGAGATCAGGACAGTCCACAATGACCCAGATCAACAGGACCTACAGACAGGCACAAGTATGGCTGTGGTAGGAACAGATACACCTGAACTTAAATAGAGCCCCTGGGCCCATGGGCAGTGGTGTGGGGAGGCCCCAGGTCGGGCCAATAAAGGCTTATTAGTGCCTTCAGGGCCCTGACAGTCCTACTCTTTCCCCTTTCCTGTGTCCTGTTCCTTCTACCCTCGTTATGCTAACCTTAGTGCTTGTGAGGCTGCACGTTGAGCCAGACGAGCTCACCAGTTCGACTGAAAACTAACCCTCCTTGGTAAGGTTATTTCTGGTTGTATTAGTGAGCTCATCCATCTCACCACACTGCTATCTGAACACTAGAACTAGGGCTATGGACGCTCCTGGAGCATGTGGCTCAGGGTTGAGAATCAATGGATGGTGGCAGATGTGGTGGCAGTGTGGTCTAAGTGCGGACTATGCCACTTCTGAAACTACACCCAGAGTTTTCTGGAATATCTTGGATATGGATTTGCATACCGCAATTACCTCCTAATTTCAGAGCAGGTATATTGCAAGTGTCACTGCTCACAGACATCATTATAGAATTGAATCTGTAAGTTAAGTTCATTTTTTAATTTATGTAGCTCTGCTAGATGATCTACAGGCAGGTGGACTAGATGATTGTTGTAGGTCCCTTCCAACACAATATTCTATTCTGTTCTATTCTATTCTACAGACACAGTTGTGGATGCACTTATATTTGCCTAAAAGTGCTAGAGGACACTCACTGTCTCAAAGAGCATAGTCCAGAGAAGAAACATTAAAATAAAGGAGAACCAGGCAGGAGGAAGAAGAAAGGGAAAAGGAAACAATGTTTTGTTTCTTTTTTTTTTAAATCAGAGCTTGCTTTTTCTTTCCACACCCTGTGTAATAACCCAGCAATGGAATGCAAATCAACATTCATGTTTTTTTCAACAATAGCCTTTGTGTTCCAAACCACACTGACAAAGCAGAACAATCCAAGCAAAACATGCTCACAAAATCTTTTGCCAGCAATGTGTAACCAGCTTTGTTGGAAACGTCTAACGCTGCAAGTGAATCTGTTTTGGAAACTAATCATGTAAGTTCAACTTCTCTTTGCTCAGCTGAGAATCTATTTCCCTCTTTCTCAAGCTGAATTTCAATCTGCTACATCACTGCAAATTCAGTGAAGTCAATATGGTCCTACTGTAAGCGCTACTGAAGCTCTAGGCTTAGGAAGCCAGGCTGAACATATACCAGTACGGGTGTAACTTGATTTCCAGGATCTCTGTTATCAATGAAAAATGCACTGAAAAGCACACTGCTTCACTGTCAGAGACCGCACTACTCACTGTGCTTGCAAATACAGAAAACAAGACCTATCACCAAAACCTATCACCTTTTGATTTGAAGACACTGAGAGAGAATACTCATGATATACATGATGTCAGCTTTACTTCAGAGTAGAAACACTAAAAGGTAAAAATACATATAAAAGCATGCTTTCTCCTGAAATGTCTAAAATTTTGAAAACTAATCCCATGATGGCAGTTACTGCTGGCAGATGTCAGCTCCTGTGGAAGCGAATATATTTGCTGGTCTATTAAACTGCTGTCTAGCCTCCACCCTATTTAGACCCAAGGACTGTTTTCAATCAGCATGTGTAAAGTCTCCCAACCTATCTTTACATGTGGGCAAAACCACATTGCCTGAGAGAGAGAGCTTCCTGGAACTAGTGTTGAAAAGCTTTGCAGGACAGTAGAACATTTGTAGTGAAGGCAAGCTTGAAGATACACTCCAAGGCGCTTCTATATACATTTTCTGAAATCATAACCCATCAACAGCCATCATCACTCTGAAATCCTCTGTATAAATCATCACAATACATCCTCTCCATTAACAATGGAGAATATATGAATATCATAACCAGCAATAACAATCATAAGCCACTGAAGGGAAGAGGGTCAGAATGAGGACAATCTGTCTCCATGTCTCTTTTTTCTATGTGGCACATAGTTCTCAGCCATTTCAAGCCTGTGGTTACTCACTGTGGGAAAGCAGGTTGGCTGCTTCTGCTGTTTGAGCTTCTCTGCTGCTATAAAATGGACGAATGTCCGGCCAAATGCAGAGGAAGAGCAGGGACAAAACAGCTAAAGCATAAAACCACAACAAAGCAAAAGTAGCAATTTTAGAACTCTCATATGGGATAAAGGGAAAAAGTCAGAAATTAGTTACATCACTCATTAGCTTTTGCCTACTTGACAAAAATTCCACTGGCATTACCCCTTACTTTTATTAGGAGGAGCTCTATTGGAAAAAAGGGTTTGACACTTCTGGAATGTTCAGCATCTTGTGAAATATAACTTGCTGGGCATATTTGAAAAGGTCTGTAGTTGCCTTAGCTTGTGGTCTATAATCATCTTACTAATAATTAAACTATGCAAAAATCTGGTATTACCTAAAGGTTTATCAACTGGAATTTAATTTAACTGTAAACTCTGCCTTTAATAGATACTGAAATTACTATGGTTGTAACATCCAACATAAAGGCACACTAGTGACTGAACTTAGGACCATCTGCTCCTAGGGCTATAACCCCAAAGAAACCATAGAAAGGGAAAACTGAGAACTGCTTCCTGGTATCTAGGACATAAAAGACTCTTTGCCAGGGCAACAAGCGCTTGTGAACAAGACAGTCAGAAGAGAGACCCCCTTGATCACTCTACTCATGTTACCAAAATTCTGTAGAGATGACAGTTTCCACCACTATTCAGGTTTCAATTTGCGGTTATTCTAAATCTGGTACTGTATTTGCAATGCAGTTAAGTGATACTCAGAACGGACTGCTTCATACTGTGTTACTCCAGTCTTCAAACAGACAGCACTTTTTTCCATCTATCAGCTTGGACTTTCCCCACCTCCCTATAGCAGGACTCTTCTCACCTTCTCTCTCCTCCCCTGTTTCAACACTGTGCATAACAAGATGAAATAAGAAAAGCAGCAGGATTTCAATTTATTTATGGTGAAAAAGAATACTTAAAAAACACATCTTTGGGTTTTTATCTTCTATTGTTTGTCTGACAATTTTTAACTTCCATTGCTAATATGGACCTATGGTATCATTATATAGTTTGTTTTTGTATTTTTACATAGCATTTCAGTGATGCTGAAATATGTACATCTCCGGAAGACACGTTTATTAGGTGTGAATGTACACTTCAGAGTTCATATGTTGTTTCTGACATCCTGTGATGTTTTCTTCACTGAGCTTTAGGTTTAAACAAGCACTTGGGAAAGCACACTTCCACGGCAGCCTGCAAGGCTCCGCAGAGCTGCCCAGCCCACGGCCCTCCGTGGTGGCTGTACAAGGGCACTAGTGAGCAGCACCGAGCTGGCAGCTCCAGGCAGGTTCCTGCCAGGCAACAAGCAGCACTAGCCTGCAAGCAGGGCTCAGCTTACACACAAACCTCAGGCCATTTTTTTCCAAGTCACTGCTTGGATACCATTCTCTCTGTTTACGCTAGCCTGTGAGGCAGGAAAGTATTTTCCCCATCACACCTAAAATTCAGGGCTCATTCCAACTGGCAAAGTGGAGCTCATTATCAGCTGGCTTTAGTTTTCAGTTCCTGTGCAAATTGCGCTGTACTTGCGATGATACTAAGCTAAAGTAAATGCCAGGCTGAAAACAGCTTATCTGCTGCCTGATCACGGAAGAAATTGGCAAGTGGTTGGGCTCATACTTCCTCTTTTTTTTTTTGTACTTTGGGTGTCAGCGCAGGATATCATTGGTTCATCTAAACTCACTGCTAAATAAGCAGTTTTCTTCTTCTCTTTTTCATCTGCTTGTTAGATCTGCAAAAGTAAGATCACATACACAAGGCCACTGCTTTCAAATTTAAATGTCACAGGTTAAGTATATAATTATGTAGTGAATCATACATTAATGCAGAAGTTACTGAAATTTTATCCTGAAGTACAGTGTAACTTTTTTCCTCATCACAGCATCATGGGATAGCGTTAGCAATGGGAAGAAAAACTCATCTACACAAAGCAGATAAGCAGGCACTTCTTTATTGCAGCGCTGGGGACATGGAGGATAGCTCCGCCCAACGTGTCCAACTTAGTATCAAAATCCATCAGTTTTTATATACTTTTTCTGTCGAGTCATTCTTACAGAAGTTCTTTTACATAAAATGCATAATATGCTCGCTATTAAATTTAACCTTTATAATGATTGGGTTCGTTAGTTACATAACCTTATCAATGTTCTTACCCCAAAACAATCATTGGTCAGTTCTACCTAACTCTACTGATTGGAATTCTTGATCTTCAAATCAAGATGGGAAGGGTAAGGGCATTTCCAAGCAGCATAACTGGTGTCCATGACAATCTCCTTAGTTTCTTAAAACAAAACATAGAAAAACCCAGTAACTTCCTGGTAAGGTTTCTATGGTTAGCTATTTCAAACTTAACAATCCTATAAATTGTTTCACAATTTTCTACTTCTTAATCAAACCTAACTCTTCTATGTGATCAAATTTTGATTACTTTATCAGAGTATTTGCAACATTTTCCCCCTTTGAAAGTTTTGAAAATAATTTCAATACTTTCATCATTCTTCAAAATTTGATTATTATTTTTATAAGCATTATTAATACTCTATTTTATTCATTATATGCTGGTGGGAGCCTTGGCATCAATTCCTTTTCATCCTGTTGTCTAGCCACTGCTTGGATAATCATCCAATCAAATTAGGTTTTGTTGTTTATTTGTTTCTTTAAACAATAGTAGATCAAAATAATTGTTAAAAAGACTATTAACAAGACTAATACAGTGCTAATCAGTGATTTTACCCATGAACTCAAATTCCATCCCAATCCACTGAAGATTTTATCTCTCCAAAGTTTCTTGTATGTCCTGTTGAAGCCTTTGAGTATTTTCTTCTATCTTCTCCAGTAAGTCCGTCATGCTCCACATCTTGAGTCACATCGGAATGTGTATGCGACAATGGTCAATTCTATCCTTCAGGTATCCACAAACCCCATGTTCTTTGAGTAAGAGCATATCTAAAGCCATTCTATTTTGTAAAGTCATCCTCAAAGTCCTGGTCACATTTGCCAACCTTTCTACCTGTCCTGTTATTTGATATATCCATTCTCTGTTCCTATATGTTGCTAAAGGAATCAACAAAGACTCTAAGGCCCAACCAATTTTCACACCAGTCCAAGGTTCATTCCATTTCTCATCTATTGAATATTTGGGTTTATCTCTTGGTAATGGTCTTAGTAGGGATCAATACCATTTGTAAGGCATCTCTTTTTGTGACATTCCTAGCTGTTCTATCTGCCAATTTATTTCCTATAATTTGTTTTGTATTCCCTGACTGATGTGCTTTACAGTGCATGATTGTCACCTTAATCAGTTTCTGGACTGCTTGTATTAATTGTAAAATTTCTTCCTTATGTTTAATGCTTGTTCCTTGAGAGGATGATGATCCTCTTTCTTTCCATAGAATTCCATGGACATCTACTACACCAAAGGCATATTTTGAATCAGTCCAAATATTCACTTTCTTTTCCTTGCTTAGCTCTAATGCCCTTGTCAAGGCTATCAGTTCTGCCTTCTGAGCTGAAGTTGTGCAAAGTAAAGAATTTGCTTCTATGACAGAATTTTCAGTTGTCACCGCATATTCTGTGTAACAAATTCCATTTTCCACAAAGCTGCTGCCATCTGTATACAGGTCCTGATCAGGATCATCCAGCAGTCTCTCTCTTAAGTCTTCTCGACTGGGATAAACATGTTTGATGGTTGCCAGACAGTCATGTTTTAGTTGTCCTTTCTCCTGTACAGAACTGAAAAAGACTGCAGGGTTAACCAGGTTAGTCATTTTCAAAATTACATCATCTTGTTCTGTCAGAATTACCTGGTACTTCATCATTCTGCTACGGTATAGCCAATGACCCCCCTTTTCTTCTAAAACAGTGATCATCATATGTGGTACATATACCGTTATCACTCTTCCCAAAGTTAATTTTTGAGCTTCTTGTATTAACATCACTGTAGCAGCAACTGCTCAAAGGCGGGTAGGCCATCTTCTACTTACAGTATCCAGCTGTTTGGAGAAATACCCAACTGGTCTCTTCCAACTTCCCATTTTCTGGGTCAGCACCTCAAGCGCAAGATGTTGCCTTTCATGAACAAACTGAAAGTCTTTGGTTAGGTCTGTAAGTCTCAATGCTGGTGCAGTCATCAAAGCCTGTTTTAAGTCCCAAAAGACTTTTTGTTGCTCTGGACCCTATACAAACAGTACAACCTTTTGGGCTTCATATAACATTTTAGTTATCAGATCATAATTCATTATCCAGAGTCGGCACCACCCAGCCATTCCCAAAAAGTTTCTTAATTCATTAACATTTCTTGGCTCGGGAGTACTAGAGATTGCTTCCTTACAGTCTGTTCCCAATTGTCGTTGTCCTTTGGAAATTTCGAAGTCCAGATATATTACAGTCTGGTTCGCTATCTAAGCCTTATTTCTAGATACTTTATACCCATTTAGACCAAGAAAATTTAAAAGGTCTGTTGTTACCTTTATACCGGTTGATCTTTCTTCTGTAGCAATAAAAATGTCATCCACATATTGTAAAAGCAGATGTCCAGGTTTAGGTTCTGAGTAATTTTGTTTCCACTGTTCAAGTTCCTTTGCCAAATGGTTACCAAAAATCATTGGACTATTCTTGAATCCTTGCGGTAATCTTGTCCATGCTAATTGCATTTTTCATCCTGTTTGTGGATTTTCCCACTCGAAAGCAAATACTTTTGACTTTCCTTTTCCAAGGGTATCCAAAAGAAAGCATCCTTTAAATCAAGCACTGTAAACCACTGATGATTCTCTCTCAACGCTGCTAAAAGTGTGTGTTGGTTTGCAGCTATAGGATGTATGTCTTTAACCATCTGATTTATGGCCCTTAAGTTTTGAACTAATCTATATTCACCTGAAGGTTTCCTTACTGGTAAAATTGGAGTATTATATTCTGATTTGCACTCTTCAAGAATCCCATGCTCCAAAAATTTATCAATCAATTTCTTAATTCTTTGTCTAATCTCTGGTTTTATTGTGTACTGCTTGATTCTTACTGCCTTTGCCTGTTCTTTCAACTCTATTTTTACAGGTTGTGCTGTCTTTGACCTACCAGGTGTGTCTGTGGTCCAGACTGTAGGTATAACAGCCTCATCCACTTCCTGTGGTATTTGTTCTTTGACTTTCTCCTGGATCATCAATATTTCCCCTGTCTTTGATTCTGGTATTTTCAAAAGGATTTCTCCTTCTTCAAAAACTTTTTGTGCATTTAATTTGGACAACAAATCTCGTCCTAACAAAGCTATCGGACAATCTCGCATGTAAAAAAATTCATGTGCAATTGCCTTATTTCCAAATTTTAAATTTAGGGTTGAAGGAATGGTTTATTTTCCTGTTTCCCAGTCACTCCAATTATATTAGCATTTTATTTCCCAATTTCCCTTTACAAGTGTTCAAAACGGAATATACTGCTCCCCTGTCTACTAAAAATTCAACTTTATCATCTCCCAGCTTAATTGTAACCAGAGACTCAGCTGGGTTCCCCTCCAGTCCCTTTCATTCATCTAGAGTCATTATCCTTGCAGCTTCTTGCTGACTTGTTTTCAATTTAGGGCAATCCTTTTTCCAATGTCCATCCTCCCTGCAGTATGCACACTGATTTATCTCTAGAGGTGCGTTAGGTTCCCTGTAACCAAAGTTTCTAAAACCTCCTCTTCCTCTAGCTCATCCTCTTCCCCTTGCTACGTTCCCTGTTAAAACATCTATTAGTCTACTTTCCCTAACCTTTTCTTTGCTCTTCTTCCTTTTCTAGACTATTATAAACTCCATGCCATTTCTAGCATTTTATTTACATTTCTTGAGTTCTCTCCCTCTAATTTTTGGAGCTTTCGCCTTATATCAGGCACTGATTGTCCCATAAAGATTGAAGCCAATTGTTTTTGTTCTGCCTCAGTTTCCAATTTTAAATCAGTGTATTTTCTAGCAGTCTCCTTCAATCTTTCCAAGAACACAGAGGGAGATTCATTCTTATCTTGCTTTACGTCATATAATATAGACCATTTCAAGGCTTTTGGCATTGCATGCTTTACTCCATACAACACCCATTTTTGGTATCTGTTTAACCTTCTTCTGTGTTCTGTGTCATTCAGATCCCACTGGGGATCCCCTGAAGGAAAACTCTGTTCCAAAGTTCCAGAGAGTGTTTCATTCATATGTGCTGCCTCTGCCTGTGCTCTTCCAGTTATTAATACCATCTGTTTTTCAGTACTGTCCAATAAATTATCCAATATTACCTACAAATCATTCCAATCAGGATCCTGAGTTCTAATAATTGTCTCTACAACTCTTCCTAACCTCTCTGGATCTTCTCTACACACCCCTGCTGCTTGTTTCCATGCCACGAAGTCCGTGATAGAAAACTGCACTTTTACATATACTTGCCCATATTGTTCTACTCCTTGTCTCAAGGGAGCTAACAATTGAGATTGTTGTCTAGTTTTCTGAGACACTGGGGTATGAATCACTACTTCTGGTACTTCTTCTACCTCATTCCCTATTCTACTGCTATCTGGTTCCATTATTCTTCCTGATTCAGTACTCCTTTCCCATCCACGTGAAGGAGGGGGATCTTCTTCCTGCAGCAGGGCTATCTCTAGTTCTAAATCCATTTCATCCTCTCTTGGTACCATACATCTAATGCACCTCTTTCCAATATCACAGGCTGAACAACAACTCTTTATTTTCTTATTTTCCGAAGTTAATGCCATCGCTAAATTATCTTGACTAATTAACTTACATTCTTTTTGCCAATCCATTCTTTGTCTTAAATAAAAGAACAAATCTACATATGGCACTTCGCTCCATTTACCCTCTCTCCTACAAAACAACATTAACTGCAATATAGTATAACTCAAAGTTCCGTTCGTTGGCCATTTTTCCTGATCCTTCAAAACATACAAAGGTCATCAATGATTACAATATTCAATCATCTGACTTCTACATAAATCGTCATGCAATTCACCCCAATGTGCTAATAAACACCCCAATGGTGATGTTTTTGGTATCTTTTCATCTGATGTCAGATTTCCAGAACTTTTGCTTTTAAACAGTTTTACAGATCCTGATGCCATCACACGACAAAATACTCAAAAGACAAAGTCTGACCCAGCACAGGCGACAAAATACTAAAAAGGCAATTATCAAAGTCCAACCCAGCAATAGTTTTCCCTTTTGACTTATGGGCAGACACCTAGGCTTTCAATGCAAACAGGTACCCTCTGAGCCCAACCCTGCGTAGCTTTCGCTGTGCCTTACAGGCAGGCTATCCAAATCAAATTCTGAAAGAAGTGCCTTACCCCCTTTTCCAGGGAATGTTGTGAGGAGCTTTGTGAGTTGAGGGCGATGGTTCTTCCCGAGAATTCCTTGGTGCTGGCCGGAGTTCCATCAACACTCGATGTCTTCCAGTCTCATTTGCAAGGTCCCATCTAGGTCGTCAGAAACTGTTAGCAATGGGAAGAAAAACTCATCTACACAAAGCAGATAAGCAGGCACTTCTTTATTGCAGCGCTGGGGACATGGAGGATAGCTCCGCCCAACGTGTCCAACTTAGTATCAAAATCCATCAGTTTTTATATACTTTTTCTGTCGAGTCATTCTTACAGAAGTTCTTTTACATAAAATGCATAATATGCTCGCTATTAAATTTAACCTTTATAATGATTGGGTTCGTTAGTTACATAACCTTATCAATGTTCTTACCCCAAAACAATCATTGGTCAGTTCTACCTAACTCTACTGATTGGAATTCTTGATCTTCAAATCAAGATGGGAAGGGTAAGGGCATTTCCAAGCAGCATAACTGGTGTCCATGACAATCTCCTTAGTTTCTTAAAACAAAACATAGAAAAACCCAGTAACTTCCTGGTAAGGTTTCTATGGTTAGCTATTTCAAACTTAACAATCCTATACATTGTGTCACAATTTTCTACTTCTTAATCAAACCCAACTCTTCTATGTGATCAAATTTTGATTACTTTATCAGAGTATTTGCAACAGTAGGATTCTGGGATCCTATTATTAGGAAGAATATCAGCTTTTATTTTAAAATTTGTTTATTTTATAATAATTATTAGTTTCACAGATGTATATCAAAGCTAAAAGCAAGCATACCCTAAAAGGTTAAACATTAAAAGGCAAGTGGACACAGATTTGCTTTCCTTTACTTTTATAATCATTTAAAAGCTGACAATTCATTTTCTGGTGTATGTACTCATGAATGGCTCTCTTGGGATTGACAATGCTGGAAAAATTTTCAGCAAAAATTAGTCTAGTTTTTCAAATTTCTATGTCTAACTAGCCTCTCTAAAAATAAAAACCCAAAGATTTTATTAGCTTTATCTTACTCCAAAAGGCAACCTCTAGACTTTTAAGGGGATACAGTGAATGTGGGGAAGCAAGAGGTAAAAAATATGCATGTCCTTCCCTCAAGTATAGTACTTTTAGAGGTCCTACAAGAACAATGTATCAGCCTTGTTAGATCAAGAACTCATTGCTTTAAATAAATAAATAAATAAAAAGGATTCGTATTCCTAATTTTGATGTATTTCAGAATTCAACAGTAAAAGGGACAAATTCACAAAAAAATGGTAATTCACTAAAATCTTAATAAAACTTCATTGTTCTAAATGTAATGAGTAAAGGCAATATAGTGTACATCTTTTCAAATATTACAAACAATTCTGATAATTGATTCTCCAAGTTGATTTTGCATTTGGAAAGGCTGTGATCCCAACTTACTTTACTGCTTTTATTTTCCTAACAATAGTTACCTGCAGCTGGATTCCACTGTATTCTCTATAATCACCATTGTTACTACAGCCCAGTGAAAGTAGGCTTTAATTTCTTTTAAAATAAAACCTGCTTTAGATCTCCTTTGGCAAACCTGTAGCATTTTCACACGCCAACTCATACTCAGTATTCTGCTTGATCTTGTTTCATAGTAAGCTTCATAGTAGCATGGCCATAATAACAAGGATATGAAAACTGTTAAAGTCAAACAGTTCAACTTCATTTAAGTTCCAGCCAATGTCATAAAAACACTTTGAGCAGGAGTATCAGAGGCTTTCTTCTTTATTTTACAGTGCTGATGATCCTACTTTCTCAGAAGGTTTAAAAGCTAGAGTTTTACATCTAGAATCAGTCATCTCAGTAAACTAAATAGCTGCTACGTCACTACTGTTTGCCATGTGGTGAGTAAGTGCACCAAGTCTTTGCCTGTTGAATAGCTTGGTTTGCAGCACTTTGTTTCTCTGACTATAAACCACAGGGTTAAAGCATAATGCAAACAACAAAACAAGAAAGGCTGATAAATGTAAAATAGTGTTATCAGGGTGTCTTCCAACAGCTGTTATCAGAAGTAGCAGAAGATGCATACTCATTTGCAGTCCATGAATAATGATAGTTTTTCTGGCCTTTTTATTCAAGCTATTTAAATGGCCAGCATGTCTTCCTTCCCTGTAGAAGAGGCAGTAGCTAATTACAATTGTAAGAACTACAATTAAAACAATTCCAGCTGTTCTGGCAAAAGTAGCTGCAAGTACAGTTGGCCAAGGAGGTTCTGTTTTGAATATATCTTCTGGTCTTTCTTTTATGCATTCTATTAGTATGTAGTGGGTTTGCGTGGCAAGGTTTTGGTAGCAGGAGGGTTACAGGGGTGGCTTTTGTGAGAAGCTGCTGGAAGCTTCCCCTGTGTTCGACAGAGCAAATGCCAGCCGGCTCCAAAAGAGACCCACCGCTGGCCAAGGCTGAGCCCATCAGCGACAGTGGTAGCACGCGCCACTGGGAAAACAGATTTAAGAAGGGAAAAAAAAGTTGCAGCAGGCACAGAAAGAAACTGCAACCAGAGAGAGGACTGAGAACATGTGAGAGAAACAACCCTGCAGACACCAAGGTCAGTGAAGAAGGAGGGGGAGGAGATGCTCCAGGCGCCGGAGCAGAGATTCCCCTGCAGCCCGTGGGGAAGACCATGGTGAGGCAGGCTGTCCCCCTGCAGCCCAGGGAGGTCCACGGTGGAGCAGATCTCCACCTGCAGCACAGGAAGGACCCCACACCAGAGCAGGGGGATGCCCGAAGGAGGCTGTGACCCCGTGGGAAGCCCACGCTGGAGCAGGCTCCTAGCAGGACCTGTGGCCCCATGGAGAGAGGAGCCCACGTTGGAGCAGGTTTTCTGACAGGACTTGTGACCCCGTGGGGGACCCATGCCAGAGCAGTCTGTGCCTGAAGGACTGCACCCCATGGAAGGGACCCATATGCTGGAGCAGTTCGTGAAGAACTGCAGCCCGGGGGAAGGACCCACACTGGAGAAGTTAGTGGAGGACTGTCTCCCGTGGGAGGGACCCCATGCTGGAACTGGGGAAGAGTGATGAGTCCTGCCCCTCAGGAGGATGAAGTGGCAGAGACGACGTGTGATGAACTGACCCCAACCTCCATTCTCCATCCCCGTGCGCCGCTGCTGGGAGTAGGTAGAGAATTCGGGCGTGAAGCTGTGCCCAGGAAGAATGGAGGCATGGGGGGAAGGTGTTTTAAGATTTGGTTTTATTTCTCATTACCCTACTCTGGTTTGATTGGCAATGAATTAAGTTAATTTTCCCTAAGTCGAGACTGTTTTGCCCATGATGGCAATTGGTTGAGTGATCTCTCCCTGTCCTTATCTCGACCCACGAGCCCTTCGTTATATTTTCTCTTCCCTGTCCAGCTGAGGCGGGGAGTGATAGAGCGGCTGCATGGTGCTTAGTTGCTGGCTGGGGTTAAACCACAACATAGTAATAGGCAAATAGCTTTAAGCTTTGTTACAATCCAAGCACAAATGATTACTTAGGGTTTCACTGAGTGCACTGGTGGTAAATATTGCAAAGGCCAGCATATGCAGCAAGACACTGGTTAAGTGACATCAAAGTAAAAGCTCTTCTACCACTTGCTCCTTGTACTCCAAAGATTATCCAGATTACAAATTGTGAAGTTCTCACATCAAGAACTTGTACTGTATAACAGACAGCACCAAGGTCACAGAAGAGGGAACAACAGAGGAGGTGATGGCACAGGAGAAAATACCGAACTTCTTTCTTCCTTTGAAAGCATTTTTAAGTTATCTTTGTTATTAGCAACCTAACTGAAGTAACACAAATGAAATCAATGCTATAAAGGGATGGTTTTTTACTACATATTCTATATGCAGTGATACTGAGCATTTTCCTTCTGATGAATTACTGAACATGTTCATGATCTTTAAAGCCAGCTCCCAGGTCCTGTGAAAAAAAACCAACAAACCAACAAAACCCCCAAAGGTATCATAATTTGTACAGTGAGCTGGATGGTATTTTTCCCCACAACCACAAGCATTGTTAGCAGCTATTCACAATAAGAGAGGTTTGTCTGCACACGTTTGTTAGCTGATTTTACTGTAACCTTTACATGGGATATATTGGTTTTCATGGTTGAAAGAGTCTCATACCAGAACCTGTAAAGCGTATCCTTAACTGTTTCCTTTTGATAGCTATTTAGCAGAAAGATGAATACAGAGAGTGTGGAAATGAAAAGTATCCTCATCATAAAAAGCATCATTTTTGATAGCTAAATTGATTCATTTGATGCTATTTCATAGGGCAAACCAAGAGACAAACAAATAAAGAGAATAAGATGCTCGCTGAACTTTCTTGATGGTCCCTCAATTGGCAGATGGGTAGTGCAGGGAAATAAACTTGCAATACAATAACCCTAATAGCTAAAATATTTCAGCCTCCAAAAGCATGATTCTAGAATCTTTCACAAGTACTACATTTACTAGAAAAATAAAGTACATTCATGATAGTATCTTTCTGGCACTTAGTAAGATATAATCTGCTCTGAATGTTTGCTTTCAAATATCCAAATGGATGACCGTTCTGAACAGCATTTTACATAAAATTTTAGTCAGCAGGATATGATTTTTCATTTAAAGACAAATTGGCTTTGCCAATTGTCACTAGCAATTGGCTTTACTTACCAACTTAAAAAAAAAACAAACACAAATGAAAAATAGATAAATGTAAAAGTTATGTGCACAAAGTCTTTGAAACTATTCTGTTGTAAGCATCAGTCCTCCACTGAAGTTTAGCCATCTCAGGGTCTTGTATTTCTGATATTTCAATGCCTCCCAAACCTTGAATATTTTCTTAATTTTATTTAAATGCAGAATCTTTTAAATGCAGTCTTAAATGCTGGGTTTCCTTGAGATAACTTGCAATTTAATTTGTGTTTGATTTTCAGGCATCTTTAATAGATGCTCCCTGCATTTAACCAACGTACACATTACTAAGACTGAACTTAATACTTGAAAACAGAGACAAGCACTCAAAGAATATTTTAGAGGCAAGGAGGATACTGTAAATGATCTGAGGAGTCTCAGCTTTTTCCGTGTGACCATCAGCTAAGAAAGTATGTTTGTACACAGATACTAGAGTTTAAGCCTTTCCAAAGCAGTTAGATAATTTGGGTGCATAAGTCCTGTTTTCAAAAGTCATATAATAACTTTGATGCAAATTTCATTTTGCTCATGGCTAGTTGTCACTCAACTGTTAGCCACAGGCTTACTACAGACAAGCAGGTTTCCAGGCTAATATGGCTGCTTCTGAGAACACAGTGGCCTAATTTTTATTACATCTAAGACCAGCCTGTAGTTGGTTATTAGATAACAGTAAGCCATAAACACAGGTACTACATATAGTTTCTGACTTGACAAAACTGTATAGCTAGATTTTACATAATATACCTACAGTAATCTTCTTCGGATGGGGCATAGTCAGCATCTCCTTACTGAGTCTGCATGGTGCAAGAAAGTGACATGTAGTATCCATAGATATATGTGGCCTTTGAGCACATGAAGAAGAGATAAGCATGCTTTAAAATGATCTACACGTGCAGCAAAAAGTTTTGGGAAAAACACAGAGTATAGGAAGTTTATTTTGATGAATGTATCAGGGACAGACATTGCATGCGTGCTTGCTTTTCACAAAAAGAGAAACATTAACATTTTTTCTTTTATTTAAACAAAAGGGAAAGCAGTGGCCAGCGACTACAGCTTCCCTCACAGGAGGCAGAGTCACCTGTACTGTCAACCTATTGACACTAATGCATCACTTCAGAGTTATGGCTCCAAAGCTTCAAACTACTCCACACAGGCTAGCTTCTGTTTTTACCAGGGTTCTGTGCAGTCATACAGCTTCGGTTCAACAGTGTCAACACTGGCATCTGGAGCTATTTTTAAAATGCACCACATTGTCACAAAACAGCGTCCTGGTCTCCTAATATAATCTGTTTAGCAAGTGGGACATTTAGCTACTTCAGCCATAAATATACATATACAGTAGGCACTCTATCTTCCATTTGTTGTGTACAAGGATGAACTCATCGAAAGTATGCACTAAATACACAGAAAACTGCTATTGTTTCTGCTAGAATATGCAGAATAGACAAAGTAAAATTAAACCGCTGTCTCTTGTGGTTGTCAGGGGCCCTAGGAAGTTAACTTCATATGTGCATAAATAACTAATGCTTTGCTTAGTCATTTGTCTATCAGTTGGTCATTTCCTATCTATGGGCAAAAGGAAACAGTAGCTTAAGGGCCTTATCTGCAGTTTAGATCTGTATGCTGATTTAGATCAGTATGCAGGCACACTGTAAAATTTCAATTTATGAATTTTCACAGCTCTTGTAATGGAGCCATGGGGCCTGTTCACGCAAGTCTTTACCCACAACACATTCAAGCATGGCTTCACATCCAGCGTGGGCAGCAGCTCCATGCTGTCTGCAGTGCTCCTAGTGGGCATTTAACAGGAACCTCAGTTCTGTGCTTAGATGCAAGATGGCTATTAGGAGGTAGTCTGCAAAATCAGAAGGATCTTTAACAGGCCGTGAGCAATATCAGTATGTCTTACTGCAGTGCATCTTTTGTGAACAATACAACCTGATTCAATACAGACACTCAGGATAATCATATTACAGCAAAACTTTCACACGCTACATATCTTTATACTACCTGTCTGGTTAGAAATTCATAGAGTATTTTCACCTATCATATTTATATCACTCTTTGCAAAAAGTGAAATTTTTTTTTGTTTAAAAAATGCAAGATTAAATGCATGGTCTGGGACAGCAGAGCCTTTTTTGACTCAGCATATCAGAGCCTCCCCAGGATTTTCACTGGAAACTTGAGAGTTGAGGCACTGGGATGGAAACAAGATTTTGTTTTCATCTGCCACAAAGGCAATCACTGTCTATTGCTCTTATTTAGATTGGACTGGCTTTATACTAGTGTGACTCTATTAGCTTAATAGTAATTATGTGTGGGTGAGAAATACTGAAACAAAGCCCCACAGGTTTTACTTGCGTGGCTGAAGAAACAGGATTTCTGAGATGCCACAGTTTTAAGCCACCTTTGAGCTGTCCTCATTTGGTAGACTATTCAGCTACCAGAATAACCAAGAGCAGCCTTCGGATCATCCTGGCAGATACTGAGAGACATATTACCCTAATTAGCAGTTTCTCTAACATTTCATGGGCTTCACCACAACAATTCCAGGACATCTTGTAAGGTCTAGATTGCATATCACTCAATGTCACGCTGATACCTTTCTAGGATATTCTAGGAATTTTTTTTCTAGGACTATTTCTGTTTTTCTAGGAAATCTTCTGTAGCCCTCTGCCATAGTTGAAGGAATTTCCTGGTATAGAATAGAAGTCTTCATCTTGCAGATTTTCCAATGTTAAAAGCTTAAAAAATGTTAACACTGGATTTAATAGGAAATGAAACCTGTTTGTGCATCAGCAATGTTTATAGATGAAGCTAAAGCTTCTTTTTAAAAGCATCACAGATTTCATTTGGAGTTTTTAATTAGACTGTCTATAGAAGCAAAGCTTTTCCATTTTGGGACTTACACAAAATAATAAACCCATGATATATGTTAGTTGTATTATTTCAGGCACTACTAATGGGCATTACACTGACATTACACTAATAAATTAGGAAAGATTTAAAGGAAATTAAAACCAGATCTCCACTCTAATCTGTTTTATACTATCTTTTATAATTGCTACATCTACTGACTTTCAAAACTCCATACTAATTTTGACTTAATATGTTTACAAATTTTTCATAATCTGAGTCACTGAAAATCTGAAAGTTTGGTCACTGTGGAAATAAAAAGATTTATAATACTTATATATTTAGCTGCTGAAGAGGTCTGGTAATGCAAATAAAACAGAATACACTCTCAGCAGAAGGAAACTCCACCCTCTCAAGATGGGCAGGCCAATCTGACATTCAGGACCTCGTATTTACTAACTGCTCAGCCAGTATCATGGTGAAGTGTCTGTATCTAAGGGGACTGTGTGGTCCTTCCTGCAGTCAGTGATGCTGCTATGTGACATGAGAAGAAGCTCCCCTTTCAACAGTGGCAGTAGCTGTGACAGTACTGACTCTACGCTGTCTGCTGACAGTACTGAGGGGATTTCACCTACCTAAAAACAGGCAGCTATAGTGTGTCCCACCTTTCAACCACTTTGTGCTCCAAAAGAATAAGGGTCTCCTTATTCTGACAGCCCCATATGAATGTCTTGGGCAACTCAGGATGTTTTAAAAGGCCCTGGAAGCCTCTATTTAGGAAACTGAATTTCATCCCAAACAGCACCATATGAACAGCTCTGATTCTGGCCTAATTCTAATTGTAATCCTAATATGGGGGAGATTTCAAACAAGAAAAAATTGTGGATTACAATGTGAGTTGCTAGGAAGGCATCACTTGTGAAGAGGTCACACTGATGTTCAGATAAGGTATTTCTAAGCTGTTCATAATGTCACGAAGCTGACTGAATCTAATTCTATTTGGAAAAAACTCCACATTTGCAATATGTCTGTAGGCTTCTCTGTCACCTATGTGATATAGTAACAACACACCAGCAGGAACAATGTCTTGTTGCAAAACAGGACAAATACAACCACCACGTTATTTAAAGACAATCATCTCTCTATAGTGCAAAAGTGCCTTATTTATGTACATTGTGATGACTTCTTTCCTCTCAGAACTATTACATATGTACCCAGAATGTTCTATTATTTATGATCTGAACTCCTGATCTCTGATTTTTCATTTCCTCCTGCCTGGGACCACAATGATACTCATCATAAGTAAAAACAAAGGAAACCTAGAAGCCTGGAAGGACACTTTCTGACTTCTTTACTGTCCTTAGATGTAAAAAAAACTACCAGAGATCAAAGTACATGATGCCAGAAAATTATGTATAATTCCTGCTAACATAACAGGTTGTCTTTCACTGAAGCATAAGGGTACGGCTGGTTTCAATGGGACAGGACTGGATCGAGATGGAAGTGTGATTGCGGGATTTGATGCTAAATGCTTTCTAGCTTGTATCCCCGTTTTATTCAGACTCATGAGAAAGAATGTTGTTAACTATAGGTAAAAAGTTAAGAAGATGGGACACATTCAAAAGTATTTTGGTTTTGTACCAATAATCTATTCTGAAATTCAGGAATGTCATTTGGAGAAGTTTCACAATACAAAAAGAGTATAGGAACACAGTGAACTTAAATTATGAGAATGATGATCTAAAAATAATTCAGAAGTAGGAAAATTTGGTAATAAGGCAATATTTAAAGACATATGTCATCAAATCTTAGGGAGCAGACTCACTGAAGAGTATCAAGATTAATTTTCAAATATATCCTGCAGAGTTTAAATATAAAAGTACATTTTCCAGGAGCAGTTTTTCTTACTACTGAGAAGAATAATCTAGTGTATTCCCATTCATCTGAAGTTTAGGCTACTGGGTATAGTTTTATTCTTTCAGTGTCACACAAACCGTAGTCTTAAATTCAACCTTTTATTTTTAAGAGTTTCATGTAGAGAATATCCAGGCTTTTATTTGGAAAACATGAGTTTAAAAAAAAGGATAATATGCATTTCAACAGTACACTCACGCCTATCAACACCTGATAATTAAAGGAATATGATATAATGTGATTGTATGTTCAAAAAAATTAACCTACCTTGTATTTTGTCTCTGTTGAAACTGGAGTAGTTCATGCTTCTGTTTCCTTCCCTGTGTTGTTAAAATACTGCTCATTGTAAAAGAAGAAGCAAAAGAAATTAAAAGAGAAGCTAAAATAAAGAAGCTACTTTAAAAAACAAAACGTCTAGGATGTCTTTACGTATTTAGAATGTGAATCTTTCTCTAGGCATTTACAATGTTTTTATGCCACCACAGACTCAACCAAAAGAGTAATAGCAAGAGATACAAATATTGTCATAAATACAATAACCTCACAGCTATCATAGATTTACCATGGTTGTCTGAATTTTTATAGAAACAGAAAAAGTAACAAAACTCAGATCCTCTGCTTAGAATGTAATTCTCCTAATTAATTAGTTGTGTTAAGTAGAATACCTGTTAATAGCCTATGGCATATTATACACAATTGAGCTGCTCTGATTCTCCTTCACAGAAAAGGGAACATATGCACTCATTGTCCAAATTTTTTGTTATTTGGGGAGGACGCCCTATCACTCTGTCATTCTTTGGGTTCCCAATATATTTTCTAGGATTCCTCTCTGAAAATTTTACAAAAATCCTTCTTCCACCCAGGTAGAATAGAAAAAAAAGAGCTTTTGGTATTTTTCTTATGGCATGAATGATATAAACTATTTAATTGCATGTAGTTCACCTCACCTGTCCCTTAAACAAGCCTTCAAAGCTGTTTCAAAATTTTCTAAGAAATGCATGAAGTGTTTCAGAAATAAATCCTCTTAAAAAACGGAATATTAAAAGTAATATGAGAAGGAATAGGGAAAAGAATAGCCCATGGGAAATAGGTTGAGTGATTCTTACAAGGTCATGGTACTCAGTAAGGTAAGTATAGATAATCAAGATGAGAGATGTGATTGAGCAAGCATACCTCCTTATACATCAGCACTACCCATTCTCACTGCTTATTAGTCAGTTCCGTGTCTGAGATTGGATCGTTGCTGTTTTTATAAAGTACTATGGCCTTCCATTTGTCCAGGGGGTTTCAAGAGAGCATCTTCTAAGTGCTGTAGAAATAAATACATGTAAATAACAATATAGCTGAAAAATTAACTCACCTTTAATGAAAATTCGTTCCTGGGACTCTCTTCATCAGTTTTGAGAATCTCAAATGTACACAGTGAATTTTAACTGTGGAAGAAAAACATAAGTGGCTTGGAAAATGTGGGTTAAACAACCACAAAACCTCCAAATTTTTGATCCAAATTTTGGTTCCAAGCCTTAGAATGACAACAAAAAAGCCTTTCCCCAAAGCAGATGTCTATGAAAGTCCTAAAAAGTTAGCTGGAGCATTGTGATGGTCTGACAAATTATAGGTAATGTCTCAGACATTCATTAAAGAACTTTGGTGGAGAAGATGGCCTCTGTAAAAGCACCGGACTTGTGTGAACAGGAAAATGTGGCTGGAGGAGAAGGCCCCACAGAGGGTGGGACGGTGCTTCTCCAAAGCCACAATTCCTTATCTTAAGCAACCATGAGAAGAAGCACAATGTATGCACCTGGAGGAAAGGCCAGATAGCGGTCATGCCTGCAGGGAGAGAGAAGCAATTCCCCAATGACCCCCCAAGCCCACCGACCCATTTTCAGCGAATCCTGGGAATGTGAACTGCGCGTGTCGAGACCATCGACTCATCTTCTGGAACACTCCTGAGCTCACGCTGCACTTGCTCAATGATGGCAAACTCCTACCTACAGGGGCGGACCCTTTAGGTATAAAAGAAGGGAAGACGAGTTCTCGGTGTGCACCCTCCAGAACTGGATCTCTAGACTGGCTGGACCAATGCTGGACTCAGGACTGGTGAAATCCTTTTCTTCTCTCTTTCTTCCTCTCTTTCCTCCCCCGCCCCAGTCCCTACACCTCATCCTTTTAAACATAAACTGTTGACCAAGTCTGGGACTAGGACTGAGCTCTAGCTGCCCCTGGGCTCCTCTTTGAGAAGCAGTCTATAAAGCAAGGGGGTCTGCTCTGAACCTCATGACTCAATGGAGGGCTCCCCATATTTTCTTCTTTGAATTTATCCCCAAATAAGTATGGCTTATGTATGGTTAGCATGTGTTGTACAGTCCACTGACACAGTTTTGTTTTCCTTTTTTCCACTTCTTTTTCTACACCTGCCTTCTCTTTTCAAATGGCGGCTTAATGACATGATGCAAGGTTCATATTGGTAAGTTCACTTGTACTTGGGCAAGGTTAGCTTGGCTGAATAAATGTTGATTGTTGTTTGAACTTCCCTGGTGTTGTTTCACCTCAATTCTGACTAAGGAAATCCACGAACCTGAGTTGCTCCAACCTCGGGATGCGACAAGCATGCCTTGCTTTGTTCATGTTCACTACCAGCTGCAAGCTGGTATCCTGTGTAGAAAACAGCAGCAAGCAGGGATATCTGCACCAGAATATTTTGTGTAACGACAAGGGCACTGGGTAAAACATGTCTACCATCTTCTCTGACTTGCCCTTGAAAGCTCCTCCTTTGCTCTAGCCACCACGGATTTGCAGACAGAATTTCCTTTTGTGGGTTCCTCATGCTGAGCATACCTTGTGGCTATCTCCATGCACAGTATATGCTGAATCTGACTTACATTACTACAGTGCACTACCTTTTGTTGGTATTTCTCAGACAGGGCTTGTGGCTTGAAAGGGGCTGCAACGTGCTTTCAGCAAGACGCCAGCGCACTTGCCAGCTTTGGGCTTTTTTTGGATACAATTATATGGAATTGGGGTCATAAAATTATTCTGGTTGATGGAACAGATGGAACACATCTGAGAAGCAGGTTTATTGCTATTTCTGAGAAAAAAAACCACTGGGCAATATGCTGCTTATTACCACCTTGAGTGGTACTGCAATTACTAGTATTCCACTTGTCAATATCAAAAGGTAAGGGCAGACAGGATGGGGGCCCTACATCTGTCAAGTTATTGTCAAGGTGAAGATTATCAGGATACTGTTACTACAAGAAGTCCTCTCCCAGTGATGGTGAGCAAAGACTGCAAAACTGGTAAGGAGAATTGCAACAACACAAAGCCTGCTTTCAGCTAACATCCTACAAGAAGTTGCTACCAACATTAAATTAGCAATGAGAAGCAACAACATGCAAGTTAATGGGTATGCGCTGAGGCAGTGAGCAGGCCTTTTCATAGCATAGCGCTTTTGGGGTGTGCTGTAATTGAGGTTTGCTAGGTGTGCTGCAAACTCAGGAAGTGCAATTTGCACCTCGTTGTGCCAGAAACGGAATGAGTCAGATCCTTAAAGCTTCAATTTTAGCTCTGCTTCTGCCTCCTCATTGTTCTGACTAATACGATGTTAGCATAGCCATGCAAGTATGGTAAAAAGCAGCTGCACAGCGTCTAGGTTAGAGCAGAGCCAGGCTCACGCTGGTGTCAAAGCTAAAAAACACCCACAGATTTCAGTAGAGCAGCTGCAGGCCACTCCAGCTAACTGTAAGCAAATAAGTTATTAACTGCACTAAGAAACACATAAATCAAGATACATTTAACAATACAACACACTGTATTGCTATCAAAGCATCACAAGTCATTTGCATCTCAATTTTTAGGTGTCAAATTTGAAACATCTTTAAACGGCCAGAAGTTCAGATGAACTAAGCAGATGGACGTAAGACCTCTAAAATATTAAAAAACTAATAATCCCCCAAAACAAGAGACTTAAAATAGGCATCAACTTGAAATGCAAATCTAGCTCTTTAAACATAAGGAAAAAAAAAAAAACCCACCAGAAAAATATTCTGTATCATTTAGGCCCCAGATGTGCACACTGCAGGATTAGTGTCATACATGTTAACTTGTTATGGACTTGGTCCTGTGTAACAGGCAATAATGAAACTGACGTTTTTCATGAGAGAGACTCTCTCCATAAAGACTTCCTGGCAATTTTCATAGTCAGTGTACACATTTACTGAATCCAGGCTTCTTTACAATTTATTCCATTATTTATTATAAATACAGTATTTCACAAAACATTTATCATCACTGGGGAGGACTTTTTTTTCTTCTGTTTATAAATGAACTTTAATTAGTGGTGAATGAAACTGAGGGTAAAATTAGTTAAAATAATTTAACATTTGAAAGATTTAGTAACAGTTTTCTTTCCCTGTGTTCTCCCACTTGAAACCATGACTTGGCAATCAGGTGATGACTGTTCTCCCTTCTGATTTTGCGTAAGTCAAAACCTTGGTCTGACAAATGATACTGTGAGAACAGTTACCTAAAGCCGCCTGGAGCTCTCTGGCAGAATCAGGCCAAGGGACTTGATGCGAACTGTACAAAAGGTAATGAGGGTTTGCAGTTGGCTGTTGACAGAGTAAGGTTAGATTTGGTTCTATAAAGCTGCTGTAACTACGGAAAACGAAGACCTCATCATTTAGCAGTCTTACTAGTTAGTCCACAACATTTTTTTCTCAAAAATTGAGGTTAAGGTCAATCCTCACCTCCCCAGAAGAACTGCAGGGAGAACATCCAGGGTAATTTAACTTTGACACAAAGGTCAGACATACACTTTCTGTACTATATTCTATACTCAAAATACTGCAGCTGACAGCAAGGAACCCTCCCTTCTAGCAGATGTCAGGTGTGTTTCGGTAAGTATTGAAACCATGGATAGATTTCTGAGCCTGATGTGAACACCAGAGATTCTAAGGTTTACTGCACGCAATTTGTGACCTCCTTAGAGGCCCAGGATTATCAGCCTTACCCGCCTACCAAGCATTACCCGCTTTTTGGGTCAAAGAGTCATCAAAATGGGGTCAGAGGACTAGCTCATTATTTCCAGTCTTCTCAACAGTCTGCTCCGCGCCTCTTGGCTTCTCTATGACGTAAATGGCATTGTTTGTGAAACAATGTAATGTTTATAATGATCTGTAAAGCACTATGAATTGTGCATACTAAAGATACTCAACAAGAGTTAACAGCTGTTATTTAGTGCGACAAACTTTTATAAAATTCCAAGGATACAGGCTAACTATTTGTTGAACAATAAACCCCCTTTTCCTATAATGGCCTTACTTAAATCACCTATCAAAACGTCAGTAAGTTGACAACAGCATAAGATAAATTAATATAGGAATTAAAAAATATTTTAAATCTTATTTGGTACATCTGAAGCAGCAACTTTTTCAGATGGATTTTGGTTAAAACAAGTATTTTAAAAAGTGTATCCTTACCAAATAATTCAACGTTTTCAGAAACCGTAACGTGTCTGATTCCTACGTGACCTGCTGTCCCTCCACTGATTTAACTGGCATCACTCCCCATTCCCGCCCGCCCGAAGAGTCCGGTATGTCACATCTGCACGGGACGCACTTTACTGAGCTGCTGTTTTCATCCGTGACAAATTAAGGTTAAAGACGTGCCACATTCGGGCTCCTGGAACACGACGCAAGCAGCCGCGAGGGCAGGGTCCTCTAACGGCCCGACTCTGCAACACCAGCCTCCCCGACCAGGCCTTGCGCCAGCGGCCGCCCGGCGCGGAGGGGCCCCGCGGGCCGCAGGGCCGGGCCGGGTTGGCTGCGCCAACAGCCCCCCCTGCTGTGGCGGCCGCCGTCGAGGCCTCGGCTCCTTCTGCTCCCGGAGGCGCCCGCGTTTGGAGGGGTCTGCGATGGCTGGAAGCCGCAGAGAAGCCCTCGCCCGGCACAGCAACTACGAGAGGCAGCGGCTGCCGCCAGCAGCCAGCGCGTCAGGGGAGCAGTATCGGCTCCGCCTGGGTACCGGGGGAAAGGAGCGACCGGAGGCGCAGAAACCTTATTATTTTTAGGGACGGTGACATGTAGTGGTGACTGTTCATTCCGGGAGGCCTCATTAGTGCTAATTATAGCTTCTCATTACGGTCTCATTACATTTCTGTTAAGAAACAAATTAAAAAATGCAGACTCGGAGAACTGTCAGGCCAGTAATGAAATGAGCTGAGTAAAGCACGTGCCCTTTTAAAGAAAATCTTGAGGTCAGTAACGAAATGAGCTGAATGAAGCATGTGCCCTTTTAAAGAAAATCTTGAGAAGTGGGTCTGCAATATTTAATCTTAAAAACAAAGTGCCCCTGAAAAATACTAAAAGGCAGAAATCATCATCATCTCAAAGTTAGGAACACATTAATTGGGCGAAAAACCATTTCAGAACATGAACTAAAAGTGCTTCCAAAATGAAGCTTATAAAGGTTAACAATCATTCCCTTTCTTAACACGTAAAAAATAAAGTTGTATTAAAATCATATCTGCATTCTCTATTAATGCAGCGCCACAGATGATCAACTGGTTTAAATTAGAGAGCATGTAATAGTTTTTCTTTTTTTTCTTTTTCAATTTGTGTGTTTGGTGCCACTTCAGCTGTAGCCATCACAGCAAGCAGAAAGGCCATCTCCAAACATCTGCCAGGTCCTTTGACAACTACCGACCGCTACAGCTCAAGACTCCATTTTGAAACCAGGGAAAAGTTAACAACCAGCTCTGAATGCCCCAGGAGCTGATGCACTCTCGCTCATAATTATTACATTCTTATTACACTAAAGGGAAGGGAGTACAGCATTTGGGAAAACATAACCAACAAATACAGGCTGGTGTGTGTGATGACATTACTACGTTATCCTGGCCAGCAACCTATTACTTCTCTCTCATTTGATAACAGGAACAGTGAGTGGACAAATGTCCCTTTCACACTTTGCTCCTCTGCTTTTTGTTCACTGTCACCCTCCCTAAAACACCACACCAACTAATGGAGCCGTAAATACTTTGTAAAATTCCAGAGCCTGGGATGCGTTTATGCCAGCCTATCTCTATTGGGACGAAGTGCAGAGCTGCTGCGACAGCCACAAAAGCACTGTCTCTTACATCCCTCTGTCCCTCCATTCCTTCTCTTCTTCATGCCAGAGGAGATTTTCAAGCACAGATAGTCAGGAGGCCATACTGGCATTTCTGAAGAGCATTCCACCATCTCTTCTGTATCATCTCTTAGTGCACTGTTTCACCCCACTCTTTAAGTTTCTGTGCTACTTACAGCAATTGCAATTAGAGTGACTCATTGCACTGCAGTCCTTGGCATCACTCCCCCCGTACAAGAAAAGAAAAAATTTTCCTTATTGCTAAGAGGTCCATTTTCTGCTGGTACTTGAGTGGGACAGTGGCAACCCAGAACCGTCATCCAGCACTTCTTGTTAAGTAGCTTTTCTACCCTTTAGTGCCTTGGTAAGAACAACAAATACACAAACTCAAATAAACTTGAACTAAAATGCTAACAGTGACACACTCAGTGCAAGGCAGCGACTCGCAGGTGGAGAAGGCCCCTTTTCCTAAGACTGAAGACTGTGGAGTTACCTACATGCACATCATCTTTCAGATTCCCCTGCACTGACAGCTTCTCCACCTATCTGTGTGGAGTTTTGTATGGCAACAAGGAGGGGAAAGAAAAATGCTAATAGAGAAACTGAGATAATAAAAACACAAAATAGAAAAATATGCTAAAAAGGTCAGCGGCAGAATAAGAAACTTTCCACTGAAAACAGTAACACAAATCTAGCCAAGAAACAATGCTCTTGTTATATTTTGGAAACTAGAAGTGGAGTAATTATAGGCACATCTTCTTTAATCAGCAATACATAAGAAGTATTTTCTCCTACCCTAATTATGGACTTAGTCCTGTAAATCATTACTTACATAAGCAGTTTGCACTTACAATGAATACTAAGTGCTTGGAATATGTTTATGCTGTTCTTTAAAAATTTGTTTATTAGGAGACTGAAGCAAAACAGTAGATTGTAACATCTAATTTTGAAGAAGAGAGGGATACACATTGCATCCAAGTATTGTGCCAGTCTCCTTCTTCTCTTAAGATGAACACCACAAATGCTGAAAAAATTTGGATTAAAATAAAAAGTTTATCATTTAGGCACATGCTTTTTAAACTGAGGATCAATCTGGCAAATACCAACATGCAAGATACTGCTGTGTTCAACATCAAGCATGCTGTATTTTACTTTTGAAATTAGGATTTATTTTTAACCTTAATGGCTAAGCCTGTATTGCTACTTTAAAATGTGTCTAGATATCTGTAAATATTTACACACATAAATACTTTACAATTTATACCCTTAAGGATCTCCTTAAAAACGGTGCACGTGCAGAAAAAATATTAATATGAAAATATCTCTTATTACACTGCTATTCATATAACATTTATGTTATACATTAAACACAAATTATGATATATTCTTGTTCAGAAAAGCTTTCAACCTCTGTTAGTATTTTTTTCGTGGTTTACACACGCAAAAACGAAAAGAAAACTATTTTATTATCCTCCACTAGAGGGAGAGAGAGTATCTTTTGTTGCTAGGCAGATTCTGAAAAATTAATTCTACATCATTTAAAGCACTAATGTCAAACTTGGGGAAAAAAAAGAGAACAATTTAGTCCATTATATTACCAAATATGAAGGAATTTCTAAAATATTAAAGCCCTGAAATCTGAAATGTCATTGGTGCTAGGCTACGTTCTGCGATCATTAGGACTGCACGACACGATGAACACAGATACTTTAATTTCATATGAACGGTCGACCACAGCTCAATTAATTTTTTTTTACTTCTATTTACTACACCATGTTGATTTCTTTAGACATGGATGTTAACATATCTATAAAAAAATCTAAAATAAATAGCAAAAGTAACAGAAATGGTAATATTGAAAAACAGTTACTAATTTGACAATAAAACAAAATGACCTCTATTGTATTTTCTGTTCTGTATTGACTGGGAAACATTCTTACCGGTAGTGCATGGTTTTCACTGCTTGCTTAGAAATCAGAGCATGATTTCTTCCACCCAACAGGTCACCCCTCTATCTCAGAAGCTCAGAGAAGTCTTACCTCCCCAAAGACAATTTCACAGTAACTGCTCAGAATTTGTGGATGTTTCCTTTTCATATAAAAACCCTCATGATCCAGACCATGACATCCACACAAGTGATCTATCACTTTTTGTTCCATGTACTCTTGATCCTGTTGGTTTGCAGTTTGTCATATGGTAAGAAAATAAGCGATAGCGATCTGTGTGCCCCACACAGCACATGGGAACTGATCCAGCTCACAAAAGCATGAGACAGATGGTCTAGCTTTAGAGACTACTGATTAAGACCAAGTTTCTGATGCATGTAATGTCTTTTGGAAAGTGGGTACAGGATGCCCAGTACCCGTAGGACTACCATGGATGGCATATCATCAAAGGTTGAAATGTTGACTTCACTTAGAGCTCACTGGAGAAATGTACTGCAGAAAGGGTAAGAAGAAATGTTGTGGGAGGGGTTCATATGTAGATTGGCATAGCGATAATGTAGCACTGAAAGTTTAATTGACCTTGAAAAGTTGCAATTATTACTTTATATACTGACATATGGACAAACTAAGCACAAGGCAATGATTTTTTAGTTTGTATTCTTATTGATTTCAAAGGAAGCCCTCTGTTTATGGTTCAAGAACGAAAACTTAACTCAGGCCTTAATATAAATGTTTGAATTTCATTTTGAAGTTTACAAAATGCTCGCAAATAAAAGAAACATAAAATATATTTCTATTCTGCACTCCTGTTCATATTTATTTAAATTTTCTAAAGAACTTGAGGCAGTTTAATAAAGATTGAAAAATGATGGTCCAAGGATTGCATTCCTTTTCCCTACCTCTGTTTAGGGAAAACTGTGGCCCTTAAAAATATGAGTCCTACTTAGACAGAGATTGAAAAAAACCCAACAAAACAAGCAAGTGACATTGGAACAGTTACTGAGAAGGAAGGAATGACTCTATCTTGGACATATCACGTCAGCTTTTGTACAAACTGTTCTGGGTGAACTCTCACAGCGATCTCTGTTGCATGATCTCTGGGTTTTGTTGGCCTAATGCAGATCAGTCACATTCTGGCCCTCCAAAAATGCCCGTGCAGCTTTGGAGAGTGCCACAGCAGCAAAGTCCAGGAACACCCTGACAGCTTCCTGCAACGTGAAAATATCTGGTTCAAGTATTGATGCAGACGACCTTATGAGATTTGACCCGCTAACTGCACAATGCAATTTAGCTGTGAACTAAGTTACCTACTGTAACTTGGCTAAAATAGTTACAGCTCTTGTTCCAGTGGAGGACAGTACATATGTCTCCTCCTGTCTCTAATAATTGTTTCCTTGCTCTGTTCTCATTAATATTGTTGCAGTTCTTGTGTTTCAAAAATACCTTTTTGAAAAAGATATTGCTTTGGGATTTTATACACATCACATTATTAAAATTTTGATGTTAGTATTTCATAAAAGCTATGATATTTCATGAACTGTTTATCAAAAAAATGCAATACTTTGGCAATGGTGCTACAGAGAATAAAAAGAGAAACAGAAAAGAAAATTACACAGTTCAAATCCATCTCAGATCAACTCAAAGTTTACAAGCACAGATAGTGTTTTATATAATATTTTCAAAATGCTTACAGATCAGGAGATTCTTTTGGCCTAAGTGCCTGTCAAGATAAGCATAAAGCAAATGACAGAACAAAGCTAGCAATATATTTAAAACACTGTGCTTAGTCTCCAGTAAAAACAAATTTATTGGTTTAGACAAGACATATGCAAAACATTTACTTGGTACCCACTGGACTAAAATATTTCAAGAGAAAAAATTTAGAAAACTACTGCACACAGATTAATACTGTGGTTTGAATGCCACAGACTGCAGGACTAAACCCTGGTACCACTGAAATCAATACTAGAATTTATATTAACTAGTTGAGTGCTAATTTGACTTTACTGGAATTTGCAGTTAATTTGGTATATTTGCAACAGGTGCAACGCATGACCAAGTCATACACTTCTCACTGAATGCTCTCAGATTTCTTATACGCACAAGTTTGACCCAGAGGAGGAAGTGACTGCAGTGCAACTGTGAGTCATATCGGAGGGCCCTTGAGTTCTTTCTCCTAGTACAGTACTTCTGATGTTTAACCAACTGCAACCACGCCCTTAGGCTCACAGGTTTTAAACCAGAAAAGCGAGATTCACCATGTGCAAAACGTGTGTTACAATACACTTAAAACTAATAGGATTTTTTTGATAAGGTAGTTTATTTTACCTTCTTAACATGCAACTTGGATTGCTAATGTACAAGGCTGAAATTAAATAATGCTGCAAAAAAGGACTGGTTTATCACATCTTCCTTTGTTTTGTGAGCAAGTGCCACTTCTCCTCTGCTGTGACTTTGTGAAGCAGGGAAATAACTATAAGGAGTCACAGAATATCAATCCTCCCATTGGCTTCTTCATCTACAACCTGGAAACACAGGTTTGCTGCTGCTGCTGCCCCTGAAGCACTTAAAAGTATGTGGGTGGCAGCAGTTCAGTTCAGAAGCAGAAGCCACTATACATACTCCTACCCATCCAATGTCCCCTGCCAGCTCTCTGGGCTGCTTTTCCAGCTCTGTGTCCTTTTCTCACTCACTTTTCCCCTTCATTCTTGCTGCACTTCTTGTGGCAGGAAGAACCTGGCTCCAACCCCTCATGTGTGAAATAGCAATATTCAGTTTTGCTGGGGGAATCTCTAATATGAATCTTGACAAAGCACTGATGAAATAGCCATGCCGCTCTGAGGCAGGATTGTTAACCTCTTCAGCATCCCCATCTGCTGAGGACCATCCTTTTGTCCTTTTAATACACTCCAGGAAACTTTCATAACTCTCACAGGATACACATAATAGTTTTTTGGACATGGTGTCCCTGAAGGATCTAAGAAAATCAGACAGGACATCCGATCCCTCCCATATCTGTAGCTGCTATAATGCATCAGCTCTTGGAAAGGGAAGAAAGAGAAAAGACAAGTAGCTATTGTCCAAATGGAAATCTCCATGCCAGCAATGATAAAAATATTGCTTTTTCTTCCACTTTGGAATTCCATTCCCATGGTCTATCCTCAGTCTTGAGTGAATTTGAAGATAGCAAGTTAGTTCATTCTTTCCCATTTGGGTAAGACTCTGCAGCTATCATGGGAGGAGGTGGGGGAACTGCTGAAAATGTTCATACTTGCTCAGGGTATTCTTTGAGGATGTTGTTTTGGGGTAAATCCACCGAAGATACCAAGGATTCTCTTCAGAAAAGCAGTGGGAAAAACAAGGAAGTATGTATATTTCTGTCTGGCAGTCCAGAGTTGCCAAAATGAAGAGGAACCACAAGCTTTTATGGTATCATAAGCAAGCTGTACTAGGGTGCAATCTCTATGCCAAATTAAAATATTGTTTGGCTTGTTTTCCTTCTTTTCCTTTTTAATTCAAGGCCTTCCAAATGCCCTTCCAAATATACAGAAATCTTCAGTAACCCAGAGAGGTTACTGAAAGAAAGAGGAGGCGAAATCTTTATATACCATAAATTATCTTTCTTTTTAACAATAACTGTGTAGCAAGAATTGACCGGGTTCTTTGGTGATACTTTGCACTGGTTAAAAGTTCAAGGATCAAACAAAACTGGGAGCAAGATGTTTTTCTGTTCTGCATCTTGATACTGCATCAACCAAGCTGTTATTTCAAATCTTTATTTCCTCATCAATCACTGCAGTACTACCATTTCAGGGGAAGCAGGGTGGCAATGACTTAATGAGATCTTTAGGGAGGAGAGCATCAGCACTGGAGCAATAGTAGAGGAAAAGTGCTGGGAAGCTACATCAGCACTTTATATTTTCATCAATACACATTTTCAGAGGGCTAAACGATCTGTAAGCTCTCCAGCACAGCTGCCATTTTGAGCAATGGGGATTAAGCAAGTGGTTAAAGCCCAAGGTGAGGAAAAAGCTGGCATATGATCTGGATGGATGAATGAACTGCTAGATGGGTTGAAACTGGGTGGATGCTTGAAGAGTAGTAATCAATGGGTTGATGTTTACTTAGTGGCCAGTGCAAGCAGAACACTCTGGGGTCAACACTGTGGCCAATATTGTTCGTTACCTTCATTGTAACTTGGATGATGACACAGGATGCACCTGCAGCAGATTTTCAGACAATACTAACTTAGAAGGGATGGTTCTCAAACCAAACAGTGGAGTTGAGAGGACTTTAAGAAACTTAAAAATTGGGTCAACAGAAACCTCATGAAGTTTAACAAGGAGTGCAAAGTTGTACACATGGGGCTGAATAGTGCCAGGCACCAGTGCAGGCTGCCTAAGCAGCTGAAAAGCATGTGGCTGTCACAGTGGACACCAAGTTGAATATGAGCCAACAGGGTGTTTTCATTGCGAATAAAGTGAACCACAGACTGAGCTACATTAGGAAGGGAGCATGGACAGCAGATGAATAGAAATTATTATTGCTCCTTATTCAGTGCTACTGAGTCCACAACTGGGATAATGTGTCCTGTTTGGGGTTCCTCAATTCAAGAAGGACATCAAGAAACAGGAGAGGGGCATGCAGAGGGCTGATGAGATGGTAAGTGCCCTACGGCGTTATGACTTGTGGAGAGATGTTGAAGATGTTGGGCTTGGTTAGCCTGGCAAAGAAGAAAATGAGGGGAGATGGGCTAACAATCTAAAACTACCTGAAGGGGAATGGCAAAGATCATTGAGCTGAACTCTTCTCAGTAGTAGCAAATGGTAAAACGAGAAAAGGCCACAAATTGTGTCACTGGCATTGTGACTAGATGCATGTGATTGTGTATGGGTGGTGCTGTGCAGGAACATACTGCCCAGAAAGGCTGTCAAGTCTCTATCCTTGAAGGCTTTCAAGGGCAGGCTAGGCAAAGCCATGGCTGACCTGAAATACCAGAGGTCACAGTCCTGCCTCCAGTGGAAGGCTGGACTGGGTAGACCCCAGAGATCCCTTCCAACCACCACTTCTATGACTGTAAAAGTCTAAGCCACCATAGTGGCCCCCAGATAGTAAGCAAAATTGAGTTACCAATTCCTCCTACTCCTGCCTTCTTCCCTCTCTCCCTTCCTTTGTTCCTGTCTCCCTTTAAGTTATATTATGACATATAATTACCATCATGTTTAAGGGACTAGTAAAAAGTTCCTCCTTTTCAGTTGGGGTTACTCTGCTTGCCATCCAACCATTTTATACAGTTACGATTTCTAAGGCACCAGGGTCAGTCAGACTTTGTTTACATCCTATTTTACTGCATCAGGCACCTTATGCATCTTTCCTAAAAACTGCAAACTTTTTGTGATACCATAGAATTGTCCTTCCCATTCTTACAAAACAGACATTTTTCCTTACTGAACATCATTTGTACCCTTGCTGCTAGACCTGAACAATTTAATGGTTAAAATTCAAGTAGATCCATACATACTCATCTTTTCAAGAGACAACATAAATCCAAGATTTTAGCCCAGAACCGCAATGACATATGAACCAGAACTGCTGAAGCAGTATGACACAGCTAAGTGAATTCTCCATCAGATCAAACTGTAAAAACAGAATCTCTATTAGCACAAGAATTTAAGCACGCAGGTGGCATCTCAAGTACTAGACGGAACATGGGTTAACAGCCAAACAACTATTTTTGTGACTAGTCATCCCACAATCCCAGTAAATCTGTTTCTGTGGTAGGTTTAATAAAGTATGTTAGCATGTTAGATGATTCACAAATCAAAATGTATGTGTCTCAAACTTGGGTAACAACACTAGCCAATAAGCAGCAAGTTTCAAGTGTCAAGCCCCTTGCATTAAACCTTTTAAGAAACCAGACTCCAGCCAAAAAGCTAATGCCAAAGTTAAAATCTGAGATACGAATGCCCATATACTGTTGGGCAAGGTATTATAAAACACAAAGTAATCAGGGAACATGTATACTTCAGAATGACGCACATTTGCAATGCAATACCATAATCTTTTAAAATGGGATATCTAGTTTTGTTTATGAAGGACAAGTAAATGAGCCCAATCACAAGTCTCTGACACTAATCTAGTTGTTTATGCTGGAAAAGGATTATCTTTTCAAGACTACAATGCAAAGTAGTAAAAGATTTATGTAAAGACTGAAGCCATAGCAATAGCCCATAGTTGGCCAGACACTTGAACCAAAACCAGATAGAAGTGTTTCATATCGATGTATTTGATGGACTAGATGTATAATGGAACAGAATATTAAACTTTTAAGAAAAAATAGATGAGATTTGTATGTGTAAACAGCACATAGGCCAGAGTATGGTCAAATAAAAATTCAGGAAAAATATATAAAAAGCCCCAAACACATATTTTTAAAGCCCCCCAAAACCAATTCTAACAGATTCTGAACCACGATGCTATGTACATAGACAGCATGTATAACATCATTAAAACATTTCTGTTGGTCTCTCCTCATTTTGCCTTCTCTCAAACTACTTCTTACATCTTCTTCAACAGCCTTTATTTATGCTGCACAATGCACTGCTGTAGCACACCAGGATTCCCTGATCATGAAAGTTTTGTCCAGTTGGCATTCAACCACTTTAGCCTGGGTAAATTCACTGCAGATAGTCAAAGCAATAGCCTGCAATACGCAGAATGTATACCTCATTAATGTCAGATTATTCAGGAAGATACAGCTGAGGTCTGGATACTGCTTTGAAAAAGTAGAAGTATTATTTCTGCGACTCTTTTCTTCTCCTAAGGGAGGAATATTTTTGAAGCTTATTTATTGCACAAATAAGGTACTATACAATGAAGCTTTCAAGCGTCATTCTTAGGGTGGTTTGGCTACATAAATTCAACCAGCCTCTCTGAAGTAAACATAATCCAACGGCCATTAAGATCTTGATACTGGCTGCTTTTATTGGATTATATCCTCTAACTCACTCAGATGTGAATTTCCGGCGATAACCTGTGCAGCAATAAACTTCATTCAGCCACAAGAGTGTGCATGTGAGAAGACTGCAAATCTCCTCCGCCAAACCAGAATTAGCCGGTATCGCAGGAATGAAAGAGCGTGGAGATTTGAAATTGCAGGGAATGGAGACGAGGCGGTGCAGAAGACGAGCTGCCTGGGAGGCAAGAGGCCCAAGACCGGTGCCAGACTGCTACAGAAAATAAGCCCCGGGGCGGCGAGCGGGGGCGAGGCTGAGGTGGCGCGGGCGGCTGAGCGGAGCCGGGCGCAGGTGGACAGCGGAGCCTGCAGCAGCTCTCCGGGAGCGGAGCCGCGCCGCGGGTTTGGCTGACAGCGGGGGCTCGGCGCCGTGGCGGGCTGGGGCGGCGGCGCTGGCGGGGCCCGGCGCGGTGAGTACCTTGGGAGGACCCGGGAGCCGCCGCACGGCACCGGCACCGGCACCGGCACCGGCACCGGCACCGGCACCGGCGCGGGCGCGGGCAGGGGAACGCGCGACAGCCGCGCCGCCCGCGGCAGAGGCGGGCTGGCCCGGCGCGCTGCAGCGCGGCCGGGGGCCGGCGGGAGGCGGCGGCCCCTCCGTGCCGCGGCGCGCCGGCAGCGCCGCCGCCGCAGCGGGGTAACTAGCGGTCATCCTTTGTGCTCTGGCGGGCGGGCGGGCGGCGCCTGCAGCCGCGCCGTCCCCCCAAACGCCGCCCCGCCGCCGCAGCCCCCGCGGGCCGGCGAGGCGGCTGCGCCCGAGCCCGCGCCCCCGGCCCCGGCCCTGCGCCGCGGCTCTGCGACAAGCGGCGGCCCCGTGGCAGCCCGGGGCTCGGGGGTCGGCAGCGCTCCCCGTCGGAGCGGCGTTTGGCGTAGATGAGCTCAACTTGAATGCTGGGGAAGGCGTAGCATGTAAAGCTCCCAAATTTATTATCTTGGGGTTGGGGGGGAGTATATCCCCTGCCCGTCGGGCTGCTCCTGTAGCTGCCTGCAACCGTTTACCGAGTAGAGGTACAGCCCCTGATGCAAACTGCCCATTCCCTTGGCACCAAGGGGAGCAGAATGTTTACTACCGGAGCCTATTCCCGCCGTCCCCGGGGACGTGGGACCACTCGTGGGTCACACTGAGGCGGAACAGCACCGAGGGGTCTCCCGGAGAGGTCTTCTGAGCAGGGCCTGGGAAACAGCCCTCGCAGGCAGAAGGGCAGCAACCGAGTGTGCAACTTCATGCAAACTTGTAACCCTGGCAGTTAGCTTAGCCTTGTAAAGGTTTAATTTCCCCGATTGGCTCTTCCTTGCTGGGCGCGTACGGTTAACGCGCTGTGGCTCTGATCTGCAGAAGTGGCTAGTATCCACATCTCCAGTGAAGTCATCGACAACTGAAGTACTTAGCGTATTAGCAAGCTCAAGTTAGACTGCCAAAACTTATGACACCCAAAATAAACTATGTTTTTAATAATGTTTTTTCTGTATGTCTTCAAAAGAAATAATTACATGTGGCATGTCTACTGGGAATACTGTGAATCAAAACTCATTACTATTTATAATGTGTTTATGAGTTAGCCATTGGAAATGCCTTTAAAGCACTATTTTATTCTATACTTTTTAACACTAGGGCAATCAGGTACTGGAAAAGGTTACCCAAGTATATGTAAATTACTCATCATACGGACTTTTTATATCAAGATCAGATGTTTTTCGATGCTCCAGTTCAACTACAAGCTAGAGAGCCATAGCTCCACTGATGGTACAGGGAACTTGGGTGTTTTGCCGCTAACTTTGGTCTTATTACAGCACCTGCATTTGTCCCTAAAATAGCTCATGACTCAGATTTTCAAAAAAGCTCCGCATCTTTGTGGGCACTAATGTTTGGGCCAGTTTTCTGAGAGCTCTGCATGCTGTGTGTGCATACCATATAAAAAGCTTTTCTGAAAAAAATATCTAGTTCTTCTCCAGCTGACCAAACAAGAATCCAGATTATTCTGCCTTTAAGTGTGATCCCTTATGAGGGGCTGTATTGAAACGCTGTTACTGTGAGTGGGTCTTTACTACCTTGCTCATTGGGGAAATAGGGCTGGCTTCCCAAATCAGCTGCTGTCATTTTCATTGCAGTTTCTCTAGGATTTCACAATGGCAAAGAGCCCCCTGGGCTTCTCTGCCTTCCGTGATACTGTGTTCTTGGCAGTGTGGTGGTGTGGGAAGAAGGCTGAGGGCAGGTAAGTGCATTTCTCCTGGGTGCCAATAGGCCACGGGGCGATAAGGCAGTAATGGGGAGAGGATCCAGACACCCAGTCCTTGCTTTATCCAGAGCTTGAGAGTTTGTGCAATTATTGGAAATGACCGTCCCTGCTTTTATTCACTCTGAACTTGTGATGTTAGTGGAAAGTTAATAGTATAAAGGTAATAATAATAAGGAAGAATCTGGTTCAAGGGGAAAATACATGCATTTTCTGAAGATTTGTGGGTGTTGATGCAAGCATGGCATTAACTTGCATCTACTCAATCTGAGCCTGTTCTGTCAGTAAGATTGCAAAAACGAGTGTCATATCTTTGCACCTCAATGTCAATTATTTCTGCTTTAAATAATTTAAGATATATAAAATATGTATCTATTTCCTGTCCAAAGAAGAAAATTTCTGTATCCAGTGTCAGCATTCACGTGCACACAAAAACAGTCAAAAGCATGAAAGAGAAAGGTGAGGCTCCACATTTAATCCTGACTCTGAATCTTCAGTTGCATAATTTTGTATTCCATTATCTAAGACATACTGTAAGATCCATCATACATTTTCATTAATCTTATACAGAGCATGCTTAACAGCTTGCAATTTTCCTTCATTCTGCTACTTCTGATAATTTCCCATTAGCATGATTATTCACTATCTTTATTACCTTTATGCAGTTAGTATTTCTCTCTCTTGTGAGTGGGCTGAATCCTCCATAAGTAGTCATATAAATTACATCAATGGGGGAATCTAGCTCCAAGTACACTAACAGGAGAGAGTTGAGATGTCATCTTTAAGACCTACCCTCTGTAGAGGAAGGATGAAGTATAAATTTAACTAAGGCTGTCCCAGGCTGTCCTCTTATGTTCAAGAAAAAGTCTGCACCATCTCACGGCTCTGACTTGTTCCCCTGCTGCCCTTCCTGCCTCAAACACCCTGCAGGACCTCTAGAAAGACCTCTAAGCATAATCCCCCTTCTCTCTGCCTCTTGATTTGGAAAGAAAAAGCCAGTAAGTCATTTCAGTATGTGTTTCCACTGGCACCCAGGTATGGACTCATCAATTGGTCCCAGCTTATCTGCTCGTGCGGCAAGTATTCAATGTGCACAGTTCATCCTCGCTGTGTCACCAATACCTTCCATGGCCAAGTTAGGACTAGTGACAAATTAGTCTGTAAAGAGTATCCGTCTACGAAAAATTTGATATCAGGAGTACAACATATTTTAGCTCCAATTCAATGTATGAGGCAAATCATTGTGCTCTTGGAGGAACCTACATGTTCAAGCTGCCCTTAGTTACACATAATTACCTGTACTGCAAGTAAGGGATATGTGGCACTTAACTACAAAGGTAAATTACCCAGCAGCCAGTCTGCAGAGGTTACATATATCAGCAGGTTTTCACTGTTGTCTGTGAAAGAAACGGTAGCTTTGACCAGTTAGCTCAAAGTCCATCTATGTATTATTATGAAATACTTCAAGGCCTTCTCTGTATGTTTATCTAGCAATAACAAAAAAAGTAAAATAGTTTGGAAAGGTAGTAACTTAAGAAGCAAAATATGCTCATGTATTTAAAGACAACAGCCCAATTTTTCAGTTAGTTAGTACTAAATCCGAATTACTCCATTGACTGCCTGTTTTCAGTAGTGAGGACCTAGCCCTGAGGCACACCTTCTGAGGGCTCACAGAATACGTAAGGAGCTTTTTTAAACAATTTTTGATAACTTTCTTCTCTCTTTTGACTGTTGTGAAGCTGATGGCTCTTTTTATTTCTCCAGAGAAGAGAAGACAAAAAATTACCATCTCTGGTAATTTGTATCATTACATTTCTAGTCTCCATGGAAACCTATGTGGTGCTCCACAGTTGGGTAACATTTCAGTATGTTGCAGCAGAAATCAGATGGAGGGAAGACTGGGTTCTGCACCTTGCCTGTTAATCAATTAAAAATGGTTTTGAAATTATTTCCACATTGTGTTGCAATCACTTACAGTAACAATGGAAGAAATCAAAGTAATCAAATTAAGCTATCCTACATACACCTATGCAGATAACTCTGCCCCTCAGTTTGATTCTGATAGGCATTGACATGAATTTGGAAGAATTATTTGGGTTTAGTAGGATTATATGGATTAATACTATGCAAACTGAAAGCATAATAGCAAACTGTTTGTCAAGATGACTCTAATAAAAAGCTTGTCAGAGAGGTAGTAACAATCCCCTTGTTGTAAGTTATGTAAGCAAAGCATTTTGAAAATCAAGAACCCTAAATCTTTATCTTCCTGTGTCTTCACTCTTGTTCTTCCACTACTAAGGAAGAAACACATCTCAGAACTGGTTTCCTCTGAAAAGATACAGTAACTTCATCTGCCTGCCTCTTCAGGATTTCCTTGTTTTTTATTCCAAGCTTTATCAACTTGAACACAAAGGCACATAATCTTACGGGGACAGCAGAAGGTGATACAGAGAAGGAATATACAGGGAGAGACCAGTCTATTTTTGTGACCACAGTCAACCCATGAAGAGTGAGTGCTCTCAGCCACCTACAAGTAAGTATATAGTAATGGAAATAATGCAGCCTACTGTCAACCTGTAAATACTCCTGCATAGACAGCTGTGATAATAAGAAATACGTTAATTAGAGAATTTTCTAAGCATCTTAGATTTGAACAATGAAAACGCAGTATTCACTTTACAACTGCACTAAACCACAGTGGTGAAATACAGTAGTGATTTATGCTATTCACTATAACCAAACTACAAAATCTGATAATTTTGTATGTATTCTGAAGATATTTACTGCATTTGTTTCAGAATACTGTGGAGAAAATGTATGCTAGTCGAGAGGATATTGGATACGATTTTGGAGATGACTCAAAAGTGGGAAGTAAGCCAGTTAAGCCTAATCCAAACATCGATGGAGGATGGGCTTGGATGATTGTACTTTCCTCTTTCCTTGTGCACATACTTATCATGGGGTCCCAAATGGCCCTTGGAATACTCAACATGGAATGGCTTGAAGAGTTTAACCAAAGTCGTGGCTTAACGGCATGGGTTAGCTCCCTCAGCATGGGCATTACACTTATTGTAGGTATGTTCCATAATTTATTGCAAAACTACATAAATTTTTAGAATATGTTTGCCACTCATCCCTCAAGTATTTTCTTACAGTTTTCCATTTTATTAGCAGAGCTGCCCAAGTTCTCCTGAGCTGCCTTTTTAAAGTCACCAGGACAAATTTTACAAATTAGAGTGAAAAAGGGAACAACAGGGAAGATGACAGAGAAGACAATTACTCCAGGAGACAGCATGAGCAGGAAAGGATGCCTAGGACATCAAAGTCTCACTAGAATTAAGAAAACATATGATCTGTGAAGCTTCTGGCCCTCCCCGTAATCTATCTGGGAGGAGAAAATGTTGAATTTGGACAGTTTATATTTCAGTTTGGCAGCTGAACTAAAATTTATTTTTTAAGTTGTGATTGGATCAACCCAAAATAATATCTGGAGGGGTATGTTTGTGTATATATGTACATACACACTTCATTGAATTTGGACAGTTTATATTTCAGTTTGGCAGCTGAACTAAAATTTATTTTTTAAGTTGTGATTGGATCAACCCAAAATAATATCTGGAGGGGTATGTTTGTGTATATATGTACATACACACTTCTGTCTCCCTAAATTAAGATTGAAAAAGTTGTGTTTAGGTCTGCCTAAAATATTCCACTGAAAACAAAATAAAATGTTTACTTTCTAATTACTTGTGAAAAAGGCCTGCACTCCCATAGCTTTAGTATTGAGAGCAGCGGTTTCAGTTTCTTACTTTGTTTAAACTGTCCCTTCTTCATGGGGCAACTTTGATTTTAGGTCCTGTGGGTATGTGCTAAGTATTTGGTCAGTTGGTTGAATTTTTCTTTCTACAATTTTAAACAGTAATGAGAAAATAAACTGAATTGCATGAGTAGCCTGATGTTTAACATTTTGTTTAAAACATTAAGAATCTTCATGTGAAAAATATTAAAGAATGTAGAGAATTAAATAAATAATTCTTCATTTTTTCATGGTTTTTAACAGGACCTTTCATTGGTTTATTCATCAGCATGTGTGGGTGCCGCAAGACAGCTATAATTGGAGGGATGTTGAATGCCCTAGGTTGGATACTGAGTGCTTATGCCTCAAATGTGCACTACCTCTTCCTTACGTTTGGAGTGACAGCCGGTAAGAGCTGTACTAACGTTTGAAAGTTATTTATTTCAGTTATTTTTGATTCCTTTGAAGGTTACCTCTGTGAGTAAACAGGGAAGTTAGACTGTAAAGTTATTCCAGTTTTTCCTTCACTCTTTACAGCCTGTTACCTTTTCAGAAAACTTACTTATTTACTCTGTAGATTAGGCCCAATGACTTTTGTTGTCATTTAAGTCTGCCATGTGAAGATGGTGTTTTTATCACTTTCTCCCAAGTGAATGTATTACAGGACATTTTCAGTTAGAAGAATTAATGTAACCCAAACTCTAACGAGTAGAATTGAAAGATGATAAAACACTGTTGAATTACATATCTAGCTAACTAACTCCTCTATTTGTCACAGGAAGAAACAGCAAATGTTTTCTACAGGAGTTGCTTCACATTAATAAAGTACCAGATTATGATAACTATGTACTGCTTCAAACCCCATTTTAAAGGGCATTGTGGGTTCCTGCTGATAGGCAGCTAAGCTTCACACAGCTGCTCGCTTACTCTTGTGCAGTGGGATGGGGCAGAGAATCAGAAGGGTAAAAGTGAGACAAAGAGTTTAATATGTAAAGCAAAAGCTGCATGCACAAGCAAAGCAAAACAAGGAATTCATTCACTACTTCCCAGGGGCAGGCAGGTGTTTAGCCATTTCCAGGAAAGCAGGGCTTCATCATGTGTAACCATTACTGCGGAAGACAAATGCCACAACTCCGAATATGTTCCCTTCCTCCTTCTTTCCCCCAGTTTTATTGCTGAGCAAGACGTCATATGGTATGGGGTGTCCCTTTGGTCGGTTGGGGTCACTTGTCCCACTGTGTCCTCTCCCAGCTTCTTGTGCACCCTCAGCCCACTCACTGGCGGGGCCATGTGAGAAACAGAAAAGCCCTTGATGCTGTGTAAGTACTGTCCAGCAACAGCTAAAACGTCCCTGTGTTATCAACAGTGTTTGGGTCACAAACGCAAAACATAGCACCATATGAGCTACTATGGAGAAAATTATCTCTATCCCAGCCTCAATAGCATACCCATACCATAGATTTCAGTAATGTAAATTCCTGAACAACAAACAATAATTACAGGCAGGGTTCCACCCTTTTTGGAATTTCTGTTTCCATATATATTGAATATAATCAAGCAGACAGGAATCTACACACTCTCTCAGCCCTTGCTGCTTTTCAGAAAGAGCATACACAAAATATCAGCCAAAAGGCAGAGATTATGCAGAGAATTTAAAGAGGGATGAAAGTCATATTTTCAGAAAAAATCCAAGGCAAGTTTTTACATGAGGTGAAGAAGTGAGATGCTGTTGCATGAGTAATTCTGGCCAGAAAACTGGTGCAGAGGTGCCTGAGATGCCCTTGCTCACCATCTCCTCAAGCACCGTGCCTGCACTCATGAGCCCCTCACTCACCCATCGCCTCAGCCCCCGTCCACTCACCCCCCTCCTTGCTCACAGTCGCCTCACTCACTGCTGCCTCAGGGAAGTTTCTTTCACGTTCTCATGGCTGCTAGATCTAAGAATGCTGTTCACTTACGGTGGCTGCCTCCTGCTGCGGTCACTTCTGGGCCTCCATGCAAGGCTTGCGGGCTTACTGATGGCTCCTGTTCTCCCCGTTGGTGACCCGCCTTTCCAGATGCCCTCACACAGTATGTCCCTACGATCCAACCTTGTTCCCCCAGCCACAGCCACCCTGCCGCCTCAGCTCCTCTTTCCCAAAGTGCCCCTCACCTCAGCGTGGTTCCCCTCGCCCAGCTCCTCACAGCCTTGTCCCCTCACCTACTGGCCGATAGCTTTATCTCAGCTCCACGGGCTCTCCTCTCTGCGGCAGCAGTGGAGGGGGGGGCAGAGGAGACTTCTCCCCCATCAACCGTCCTGGGGAGCCCCGGGGTGGGCGCCTGGAGCTGGTGGCAGCAGGGAGTCCCCGTGGGCTGGGGGGCAAAATGCCCCCTGAGGGCCCGCACTGGGGGCCGGGGGAGGAGAGCGGAGCTGGCCCTGCTGCCGCCATTGCAGTGCAGGGTGACAAATCTGTGAGGAAAAGGAGTGGCGAGGCCTTTGGCCCCTGTGTTTACCTGTGAAGGTGGCATGCCTTTGCATGTAATTAGACTACGTTTTGCTATGTAGCCCTCAGAATGAAAAGATAAGATGAAACAATTTTAAAAACGTCTTACTTCTCGGGGTGCGCAGGGAAACGCAGTAAACGCTAACGCAAGCACAAGCCCAGGCTGTTTTTTCACAGCAGTCAACAGCAGGCCAGTGTCTGAGGAAGCAGGCAGTCTTCTGGGGGGGGCAGAGAGATTTCCTTCGAGTTTGTGGCTGGGTTTGGGGAGAGAGACCTTGTGCAAAATAAATCCCTGATCATGTATTTGCATAGCAAAGAAATAAATACTTCTAACAGGTACACTGCTGTGATGTTGAGGAGCTTTTTTTCAGGCTTTGATGGAATAACCGCTCTTTCCCCGATCTAGCTGTAGCTAGATCATGCTGTAGCTGCACGTAGCTATGTTATCAGCTACTTAGGAAAACTTTTAAGCCCAAAACACTCTTCTAGATTACAATCAGTGAGTTTGAAAGCATCTTCTGCATATACCTCTTCTGGTCCAAATCCCTCTGTCAGGAATTTGCTGTGAGAAAAACTGGGCAACTTCTACCTTTAATGATGTGTTTGCACATCTCTCAATACTTTCTACTGTACCATTAATACCCTGTTTTTTAACAAGTAAGGGGTTTTCTACTAAATTAGAGATCTGCCTTTTAAGGATATGCCTGTGCAGCTACTGTGTGGCCCTCCCCTGGAGTGCCCAAAGAGAAACCTGGAAGCCACCCAAGGTCCCACCACCGGGCTAACATCCTGTGCTGTCTCCTGAAACTTATCTCATGGTCACTGTGGCTCCACAGTTACAAAGCAAGGACAAAAACTCAGTCTGGATCTTCATTGCTGGTGAACTTAGGCAAAAGCAACAAGATGGGCCCACTAAGCAATCTCTGGTCACTGATACAATCAGATGCAAGTATTACAAATGCAGGTATTTTAAAATAGGTTTTGTTTATGTTTGTCCCCATATTAACTGTCACTGATTTATGGTGGGATGTTTGGGACTTCCCAGAGGGGTCATGCTGAACTGAACTAAAGGTTTTATTTTCCATGTGTTTCACTTTCTCCTGCAGTTAAATAGCAGTATTGTATTCTCACTGGAATAAGCATTGCAAATTTTGGAAAATACAAGACAGAAATGGAAGCTAACATGAGAATTGAGTATTTATTCTCAGTTTTACTACTACACTCGCGCAGAAGTTGGGAATAAAACTGATTTGTTTTTCATCGCTTTTTATCTTGTTAGCAAAACTTTCGGATTGATTTCAGGTTTTATTTTCATAGGCATTGGAAGTGGCATGGTTTATCTGCCTGCAGTGGTCATGGTAGGACAATATTTTCAGAAGAGAAGAGCACTTGCACAGGGACTCAGTACCACGGGAACAGGATTTGGAGCTTTCCTAATGACTGCCTTACTGAAGTACCTTTGCATTGAATTTGGGTGGAGGAATGCCATGTTCATCCAGGGCGCCATCTCCCTGAACCTTTGTGTCTGCGGGGCACTTATGAGACCACTCTCTCACAAAGACATTGCTAGTGAAAAATACGTTGTGAGAAGTAATAGTGAAGATAATCAGGCAAAAGTTCTGTCCCACTCTGCAGAGACTATAAAATCTAATGGAGTCCTCAGTGAAGAACCAGAAAAAAAAGAAGCAGCAACAAATGAAGAAGTGCTTGACAGTGTTCAGCACACAGAAATTGGAGGTAAATCTAGAAGCGGAAGGAATATGTACGGACTGCGCATTCTTAAGACAGTGAGCCAGCTGACAGTTACAGTCAGGAAGGGCTTTGCAATATGGTACTCCAGCTACTTTGGAGCTGCATCACTGTTTACCAATAGAGTATTTGTGGCCTTTATAATTTGGGCTTTGTTTGCCTATAGCAGCTTTGTCATTCCCTTTATTCATCTTCCAGAAATAGTCAAGCAGTACAACTTATCTAGTCAGAACAATATATTTCCTTTGACATCCATTATAGCCATTGTTCATATTTTTGGTAAGGTGATCCTTGGAATCATCTCTGATCTCCCATGCATCAGCACATGGAATGTCTTCCTCATGGCTAACTTTACCCTGGTCACCTGCATTCTTATTTTGCCACTAATGCAAACATACATTAGCCTGGCTGTGGTTTGTGCTCTAATAGGATTTTCTAGTGGCTATTTTTCTCTAATGCCTGTTGTGACTGAAGATTTAGTTGGAACTAAACACCTTGCAAATGCCTATGGCATCATCATTTGTGCCAACGGAATATCTGCATTGTTTGGACCACCCTTTGCAGGTAAAAAGTTCAAATTGCTAACCAACAGATATTTGTATAATAACCATGTGACTTGTTATATTATTAAGCTTTCTTATGGTATGAGTACATGTAGTTAACAAAATTACAGCTGCTCCAGGATGGACCGTAACATCCAGCTTTACATTGTGCAAATTTACAGATCCCATCTGCTGGGTACCAGCTTACTATTCACACACTACAAATTACAATCCTTGCAAATAACCCCAAATCTATTACAATCTATCCTTTCAATGGTATGTGTCCTCAAAATATTATCATATACTTTTTTAAAATAAGAAAGGTGTAACCTATTTTTATGTGTTTTGTTTAGTATATGCACTAATATACTCATGCCTCTATCTAGATGAAAAAATGATGAATAATTTTCAGGGTAGGCAGGTGTTTGTACCATAGTATTACCCCCAAGAACTATAAAGTGTGTTTGGGTGTCACCGCTCTGTTGATTTAACTAACTTAGTTTTGCCTTCCTTCAGCCAGAAATACCTACTTTGGGGACTGCACTGCTCATGATCTCTTTGCTGTCATCCACAGCAGAAGTAGAAGTATATGTATGTTATCCCTAAAGTTACTTAGGTTTAAACAAACATTCATTATAAATTTTCTCATAGAAAGAGGCGGGGAAGTACAGAAGAGATCTAGGTACTGATTGTCAATACTATAGCCAGACTACAGCTATCTTTTACAGAGATGCAAATCAGAAGAAAGCAGCAAGAAACCTTGTGAGTAATGGCTGTGATCAGCCAGGGATGGCACTAGGCTGACCTGAAGGTATTAGCAGCACAAGCAACCCAGAAAAGCAACAATGCTCTCACCTTCTCTCCCCACCACTGAGTGAGCCGATACAATTTAGAAGAAAGCTCATTCAGTGCCCTTTAAAAGCAGCAGTGTTTTACTCTACCATATATTCTTTCAGCACCTCTCAGTCTGTGCTGAACATGTCTTTGTATTTGGTCATTAGTAACGAAGCAAATAGGATGCAAGTAGTTGATGTCAAAAAAGCATCTGATCTTGGGGTTACATCCAAATGCAACCAGCATGACATGAGGGAATTTTGCTATTTGGGGCTCTCAAACCTTTCTGAATTAACTTTAATGTATTTTTGCAAAGGAATTAAGGTTGGAATGAGAGTAATTGCAGTACTGAGATTGTAACTCTTAAAAAGTCTTTTATCGGTATGTGAGTCTTTGAGAAAGCTAATGGGAATGTGTGTGCTTGCACAAAGCACAGCATTTGAACTAGCCTGCAATATCAGGCATTTTACAAAGACAATACTAGGGTGGAAGAACTAATTGGTTTGGGATTCCAAAATGTCTGTTTTAAAGTCAGACCTGTTTTAACTTGTTTGGAAAATGTACAGCGTTACAGACAAGGTTGCTTGGCTTCTTAGGATGGCACATAGCTAGAGTCCCATTTTAAGACTTCCGTGATACTTAAATGAGGGGATAGGTTTTACACTGGTTTTGGGTTTTGGTGAATGAACAAGAGCTTTTGTTAATGTTATGTTTCCATTTGTAGTAGCATCTAGAGGAGGAGACAATCACCACCTCTTTTTTCCACACAACATCTATGGATTTGACTGAAATGTCATGAGAGAAATGTGCAGTATTTTTCGTATTTTCCCATGCAATGTACCTTGTTGTCAAGCTTTGTAACAAACATGTTTTGTCCTTATTTTGCAGGCTGGATCTATGACATCACACATAAATACGATTTTTCTTTTTACATATCTGGCTTGCTATACATGGTGGGAATAGTATTTTTACTTATACAACCTTGTATTCAAAAGAAACAACCAAGAGAAAAATCTACAGAAGAAGCACAAGTGTAGAACAAATTCCAGAAGTTTTTTTCTGAATTTTTTTGTTTTCATGTTTCTATTGTATGACAGTATGAAGCTGTTTTTCTTATGGAACCAACCACATTGAGCTGTACTTAAGTGAAAAGCAAATGTGCTCCAAAATGCCAATAAATTATTAGAAATATGCTTTTAAAATGAGTTAAGGTCTTTTACTTTAGGACTAACAAATACAGTGATTAACAGCACCCTGCTAGTCTTAAAATTGGAACAATGCTAGGAGCCTTTACCCTTGCTTCTCTTTTAACTTTTCACCACTACCCATTGGTGAAACTCCATTGACTGCAGTGCAGTTACTCCTCATTTACACTAGTCCTACAAGAGAATTTGATCAGAATATGAATGGTTTGTAAAAGTCCTTCCTACTACGTATTCTGTCTGATAAAAGATTAGTTACTGAGTATGGGAAAATGATTCTATTTCTTACCTGGCTAGTCAAGTACTGTTGAAATGCTGGTACAATAATTCAGTTAATTCAGTGTATTAAAATTACTATTTCTGTCATGCAAAACTGAAGAAAAGTTCTTATATTTTTCTGAAACAACTCTCTACTTCAAGGATTTTTTTATTTTATTTTTTTAAAGTATCAACTGCATAATAAGGTAGCTATCCTCAATACATAGGTGGCATTATAAATGCTGTGACACTTAATGTTTCTGAAGTAAAACAAACATAAAAGCAAAAACAGGCAACATATGGAAAATATTCACAAACTGGAAAATGTTTCCAGGAACAGTTTGAAGTTTCTGGCTGCTTACCTAATTAGAGGTATTGTAGAAGTTCGTAACATTGCCATTGACTCCTTCCATGGGACTTGTTTGTCAAGTAAACAGTACCAAAGAAACAGAGCTAGACAAAATTGGCCAAATACAGTTTTAGAAAGAACTGAACTACAGCATGCTAAATTTTGTTACAATTAATTTAATAACAACAGCTTACATTATGAGCAGTCATGTTGCTGCTCATAATGTATGCCATGAACTGTCTAAGACTGGTCAGATTTGAGATGTTTATTCACTAGAAAATTAGATAATCCAGAGCATGGAAGAGCTAAAGACCATTTAAAATATTCAAATAAATTTTCTTAAACAACATTAAGCGCCTGGTAATCAATGCAGAATGTTTTGCATGGTGGTACGAGACATACTTTTTTCAGCTTTGAGAGTTGAGTCTGATGTTATTTTTCCTATCAAATAAAAGTCACTGTAGCTTTTTTTCCTGCTAGCCTTATGAAAGTTTTTTCACAGCAAATCAGGTTCTTAGTTTAATACTGATACATGCTGCTTGAATTCTTTAAAACCAATTGATACTGTTCAATTATATTGTACAAATCAAATATTGCAAAACAGTTCATTATATCATTATACAGATCTTTTTTATAGCTGCAAGGTTGGTTAAAAAGAAGTTCTGAACTGCAACTTGTATTGTTCTATATTGGAATTCACTGGCTTCTTAGTTCCACACTTCTACAACTGTTGGCAAGGATACTTTAAAATAGATCACTGAAATGAGCCAAGTTAAAAAAGAAAACCTTAAGAAAACCCCAAACTACTTTAAGATTAAAATCAGTTCATTCATATAGGATAGTTATGTATGGCCTTTAAAATTCATATTAAAACAATTGAGGTGGCAGTGAACTGCAACACATGGTGTGAACACGCAGTCAGTAATTTCTTACAAGCGGCTTTTTTGTTGGAGAAAATGTTCATGTAAATTACACTTTCACATCAGTTCTTCTGTTACAGGTTTAATGTATTCTTGGTGTGAATGCTGCTGCTAGTTTATTTTAACTGAGTTATTGGTAAAATATATAAATATCGAAGTGACGATTTCCCTCAATTTTCTTTTTTACCTTTTTGAAAGATATGTACCCTTTATACTTGGATCTTCACTTTGTCTTTTGTCAAAATCAACTTTATTTACATATTATTGTAATGGATAATATGTTGTTCACTTATAATATCTGCAATATATCTTTCTACAGAAGTCCTTACTAGGCCATATGATGGGAATAAACTTATATTACCCCAAATTCCACTTCCTGTTCATTTACTAATAAAGTTCATTTTTTTAAGCTTAAAAATGAAGATTCTCCTGCAAAATTATTGTTCTTATTTCTCGTAACAGAAGTGACAGGTACGTGGTTGATCAAGGAGAACAGAAGGTGGGCTGACAAAGTCGACTTAAATTAGGATTTTAAATTAATATTCGCTCAGTCCATATTGGCTAGCATGGGTTCTAGTTTCTTAATCTGAAACTGCCTAAATCTGTTATGAGAGCACACGCTAAGAAAAAATTAATTGGTGGTAAATTGACAGAAAGTGAGAAAAGAGGATCTGTTGTTTTGTAGCTCTGCTCGCATACTGTAGTTCTCAAAATCATCCCTCTAAAGCAAAATTACATTTCATAGTGTTTTATTACACAGAATGGAAATTTTATGAATACAGTATTTTATGCACATCATGAAATTTGTATTTGTCATTGTCCTAACAGGAAATAGTCACAAAGAGGAAACAATATACTTAAGTGTTTCTTCTATCTAAGGATCTACAATCACCAAATGCTTCAATATTGGTATAGAACAAAATATTCTTAATCTAAATTAGCAAATATCTTTTAAGAATTAAAATACTGCTTTATAAAGAAACAATGATATAAGGACCCTGTATTCATAGTTTTTAATTGATTTATAAAATTCAAGCTTGACATGTTAAAAAATTGTAAACCTAATACACTCTTCAAATTTTTCACTATTATATCCAAATACTGCAATTGCTGTTTTTAATACTCAGGTCTTAAGTCTAGTCAATGACAAATGATATATTAATCAACATGTACTTTCAGAGTAGTAATATGTGGCCTCTTAATTACTGAAGCTAATTGTTGGAGTAAGTCAGTCATGTCAGTAACAACTGCCTTCATCTTACAACACTCTTAAGTAACCATTGTTACAGTCTTGTAATATAGCTAATGTTTCTTATCACATATGCAACTTGAACAATGGAAGTCAATTACTTTCAAAGGTTCCTGCATCAGCAACACCAAGGAAAAATTTTGCCCATATACCATTCTGGCAGAGTGCCTCAAACGTGATTTTGATGGATTGTTCAAGGTGAGGATGATCATTTGATCTATACCCTCAGTCACCAAAGAAGTTTCTTCTTGGTAGCAAACTTATTATTTGCTTCAAGTTTAGATAATTAATTTCAGAACATTTTAACACACATCAAACTCTGGAACCAGCTACATGTTATTTGCCTATAAACATTGCAGATTTATCATGATGGACAGTAAAAACCTCAGCATTGATCAGCAATTTTTGTATCAAGAAATGATAGATGGTTTTCTATAAAGGCAATAATGACAATGCCATAGCATCTGATATAAAATATGGATTGTGTACAGCATATATACAAAATAGAGAAGTCAGAACGAAGAAGTACAAAGAAGCCACAACCTTTTCTATTGCTAGTAACTGTTATGATGCTGACTATAATACAATTTCAGGATGCTCAACATACTAAACATATTATTTATATGTTGCTCCTAGTAAGACATACTTTGTTTTTCCTCTTTCAATCCTTAAAATAATCTGCTTTCCCTAGTAAAGAAGTCAGTATGTCCAACCTGATAAGCACCAAATGCACACCTTAGAACAATTGCTTCAATGAAAAATGCATCTTTATTCAGTTATTTTTTTGTTTTGAGCATCTTGTTTCTGCCTCCTCCTTCGGAGCTGCAGCTGTAGCTGGAGTCTGTTTGTGAAGAAGAATTGTTTCCAGCCCATTTCCTGGGCAAGTTCTTTCATTTCTGGTGTAATTGTGTCACACAAGTTCTCCACAATATTTTCCCATAGCGCATTACTGTTACATATCTAGTTGTAAGAGAAAGCAGAGTCTTTAAAATCATGATTTGGCTTACTCATCGCTGATTATTTTACTACACAAAATGTGTTTAGACAACACAGATGCCTTGTGTGAAGGTCACTTACAGTGCAAGCTGCCCACCCGTCTTGAAAGACACAGTATTAGTTAAAACTCACAATGACATAAGTGGAAGTTTTGCCCCGTGTTGCCAACGCAAGACATCGCATGTTCTTCTGTGAAAAATTTGAGAAGCTTCTTTTGGTATGATATCAAAGGCCTTTATGCCACACTAAAAGCAGCTGTAATGCCACATACTCTCCTGGTATGTAATTCATACAGCCCCACTGAAATCAATGAAGCTGTATAAGATTATGCCAAAGAACTTGTCAGGATGTAGAAATCACATCACAAATACAAATCTGTTTTCAAGTTAAGTAAAAGAAGCAAATTGCCTTTGGACTTCATCAGAAATGCAATTTTAGGAAGCTTTCAGAAGCACTGTAAGGATTAAGCCTGTTTCTCAGAAGATGCTTCCCTCTTTCAGAATGACTCCATAAACAGAATTGGGCAGAAACATTATATTATAAACAGGAAGAAGAAATGATGTAATTTGTTAGATGACAGAACCATCACAAAAAAAGAATTAGGAAGATACTCTGTGTCATTGTATATTATCTACCCATTGTAAGTTATACCAGAGCAGAGTAACATTGATGCTTCCCTCAAATGTCCCACTTTTCTAAATGTGTAATTGCAGGGACCTAAGTGGAGTTGTACTAGGTGACTCCAACGCAAGTGGCTGGTATGTCTGTCACAAGTAGTAACAGAAATGGAAAAGCAAAAGTCCTGGTATAACTTCTGTTACATACTGCTGATGTAGCTGGATACCTTAAACTACTTAATTCACTGACTACAGCAAAGCTGTATCAGAGCATGTGTGGTCCTATTTTTGTTGTTCTTGAATTGTGAGGCAGGCACACACAACATGCTAGCGCATTTTAGCAAAGGAAAAGCAGGGATTATTGGGGCAAAATTGCTGTGGAAGTCCTGAAATGAAAACATGAATTTTAAAAATTTTCTTTAAATTTCCTCTTGCTCTCCGTCTGTCACCATTCTGCTGTTCCTATGAAAAATGGAGACCATTAAGTTAAAAATAGTGGAGACTGGTTTTTTGTATCATCTATCTGTATTTCCAAATGCAGTGTTCCATTAAAAAAAACCACGAACAACATACAGAAAGAAAAAGAGATAATCACTGTCATTATTGTGGTTTTCTTTCCGCGCCAATGGCTTTTGAACTGCGTCCTAACAATTAGACCTTCCCCTCTGTAAATCAGAGGCAAGAGCTGCCCGGCGGGGCAGCCCTGCCCGGCCAGCGGCGCGGAGCCGGCGCTCACCGCGGGCTTCCTTGGGAGCCTGGCTCCCTCTGGCGGGAGTAGCTCCCTTCAGCTCATAGGAAAAAGTATTTTTCTCTCTGCGGTTTAATTTTGACCGTTTTGGCTATCTAAAGACCTTGTACAAAATAAACTAAACGAATCCTATCCGGAGCTTGTCCTGGGAGACATCACAATCTAGCAGTTTGCTCAAAAAGTGTTTGGAAAACTACACAGTGCTTGAATGGTAGAGCACTTCGGTACTTTGTTTCATTTGAGATGGAGTTTCTTTTACCATACTTAAAAATAGTACCTAGCAAAAATCTAAAATACTTTGAAACACATATTGAAAGCATCTGAATACTCTGGAAAGCAGGATTTATGCTCAGAACGACACAGTCAGAGAAATGCCATGCTCTGGGTAACAAATGGAGATACCTGTTTAGTTCAGCCTACAAGGAGGCATTGCATGGGATGGACGTACAGAGCCTTTCACACTCTACTTTTCAGTCCTGAGTGCAGAGACTGTTCTATTTTTTCCTATTTGAAAACCTGAATATGCTATTTTATAATTCCAGAGGAGCAGCGTTCCAGCCTACACAGAAATTAGCCTGGAAATGAAAACTCATAGTATTGGGGCAAATTTTTAATTCTGTAAAAATATTGCTGAAATGAAAGAAAGACAGCATGGCATTACTAGTTGTAATAGGTTATTTCATTGTGCCAAAAATCTCATCTTTATTATTATGTAACTTAATTCTTTCTAGGATTTCCTTAAATTCCAGAACATCCAAGGCTTTGTGTTAAACTAATGAAAAGTTTACTGCCCTCCACAGTATCTCATCCTACTGCACTCACACTCTGCAAATGAGAGATGGATTCCAAATATACTAATAAATAATTTCCTGACCTCTCCTATCCATTCTCTTCCTCTCCTTTAGCTGTTTTTATTCTCTCATCCTCTACCGGTTGTTTCCCAGTCACAATAGCAACTGTTCTATCTTCAAACTGAAATAAAGCCCAGAACTCAGCAAGCTTATCTACCTCCATCTGCCCTTCATCTCTAAATTCATGGCATGCTCTATTTTGCTATCTCGCCATTTTCTCCTGTGTTTTCTCCTATTTCTTGTGCTCTCTCTCTCTCAAGCATCTATAATGTCTTTGTAGCCACACCATAGGAACAGCAGTACAGCCACGTGCTCTTGAACTGTCAGCAGTCTTCTACAAGGACTTATCTCGAAATCTTGGGCCACGTAGCCTCAAAATAATACAAATCCTGTGAGTAATCTCATCCTGATGCAATATGGAGATGTACTCTGTACCAGAGACAGGTCCTGTTCTGCAAACTAAAAGGTTAATCTGTCTCTCTGAAGTCTTTCAGAGAGTATCTAGCTGTCACATCAGACTGAAGATGACTAAACCTGTTTTTATCTTCCTCCTAAAGTCTCACCATTACTTATGTTTTCAGTAACTGTACAACCCATAACTTGACAGGCTTCATTTTAGGCTCCTACAGCACCCCTGGGGATAAGAATCAAGTTATTTTTCTCTTTAATATGCTTCTCTTCCTATTTTTCATAAGGTAAAGCCCTTTTCTCCCCCTACTTGAGTTACTGCAGCAGCCTTTTCTCAGGCTCTGACTGGGATAGAAAATGTAATTTTGATGTGTTCAGACCCACAAAAATAAGGTTCCTCGCTCACAGCTCTGAACATACCATCTTTCCATCCCTCCAGTTACCTGACCCTGCACAGACCAGGAAGTTGGAACAGACGACCTCTGAAATGCTTTTCCAACACAGCCTAAGTTATCCTATGACTTTTCTCCTTTTGCACCAACAGATTGGCCCTCATTCTCCTGGGACTTCCAGGCTATCCCTCCCTACTTGTCACACCTCATTCAGCACTGAGAGGCTACCCATAGCTCCAATCAGCTAATAGTGGCAACTGCTGTTACTCACTCTTTAAAGTTTCAATTCAACATGTTCATACTATTTCCCATAGTTTCCTGATAGTTGGAAAGAGCTTCCTAGCAAGCAAGCATAATGTCATCTCTTTCTCTTCCTCCTTTTCTTACAGCTCCTTGCTGCAAGGTCTACAAAAATCTTGAAAAAAAATGTCTTCCCTTGTGTCTTGTCTTTTGTCAAAGACTTAAAATGTAAGCTTCCTAGGAAAGACAATGACTTTTTTGTGCATTAATGAGTCTAGCATAAGGGGATCCTGGTGTGTTGTTGAAGTTTCTAGACATTACAATAATACAAATCATAATGCAAAGCATAGGTTTTACATTTCAAATAGTTAATCCTGGAAGTAGTGCATAACACCCAACCATGGGTTACAATGGAATTATCTGGATCACTGTGTTTATTATATGCAACAACAGTTTGCAGGATAAGCACAGTCTCTCTAACAGCCTTTCCAAGATCTAGCTTCTATTGCACCCATTCAGTTGTTTGTATACAGATGATTAATTTATTGTCTCAAACTTTAAGTAAAGCACACAGATTGATGATTATATTAAACGTGAGATGAATCAAAACAAACATGCTGCACAGCTAAGATAACAATTTTAAAATAGAATTTTTTTTTTCTTACCATTTCAAATCTGCGTGAAACTTGAGAAAGCCTGGCAATATCTTCAAGCTCCAGAAAGGAAATGATGTACAGGAGCAATGGGACAGGAAGCCGTTCCAGGAAGTCATAGTTACCTCGGCACAGATTGAGGACATGTTCCAGAACCTTGGCACCAAACACTATAGCAATCTGAACTGTGACAAAAAAAACCAAAACCCAAGAGACAACAGATTTGTCAAAGTTTCTTCCCAATAATCCCACATTATTCAGATACATCTTAAAAAAAAAAATCAGAAAAGTCAGCTCAAATTTTTAAAATATTTTCTAGAGAAAATAACATATCTTATATTGAACATTAGTAATTTATAGTATTACAATTCATCTCAAGAGTTGCTAGTGTCATCCAGGAAGCCTACGTAGTAAAACAAGGCTTTAGTTAAAAAAACTGTACATTGCTTAGTAGACAGCAAACTCTTGTCTCAGCTGAGGAACTGAAACTTGTCCAGATCCATTTTGTCCACCTTTCCACACACATATGTATTTATTTACGTAACGACTGTGCTATTTATTCAGGATGTTAGTAAAATAACTGAAAAAAGTACTTCAGTTGTATGCTTTGAGGAAAATAATGATGGTTGTGACATTAAGAGTCCCTGTACTACTTCTTGTCTTATGTAGGTACAGTTAAACCATTAAAATGAAATTGAAGACCGTTTTCTTCTACAGTGACATGACATTTTTTGCCTCATTCACTTTGTGATCCAGTACAATGGCAAATTCTTTTCTATAGATCTGCTACTTCGTGAGCTACTCCCCATCCTGCATTCATACATTCATTATTTCTGTTTCAGTGTCCAACTTGGAACTTGGCCTTTTGAATTTAACACAGTTTCTTCAGATCATTTATCTATTTTATCAAATTGCTTCAATAAAAATACTAGTTCATTATAAAACAGGATCCTGAATTCAATTTGCTACACTTCTAATGAATGGTCAGTGGTAAATTTTGGAGCTGCATGTTGTTTCCTAAGATGTGATGACATGAATGCAGTCATCCAGATTTGTAAAGGACTTTTTGTTTTTTCTTTTCATACAGGGACACAGGGATCAAAATTTAAATTTAAAGCAGAATTACTATTTTTTGTATTATGAAATTATTCTAATGTACCTGAAGTGTTTTTTGTTGTTGTTGTTTGGGGATTTTTTGTTTTGTTTTGTTAACCAACCAGAGTCTATCATCTCATGTATGTTAGTCATAAAAGGAAAGAAAAACAGAATCATAGAAATTGAAACTATACTGACTATACACAGTAAGTGCATCCAATTTTGATGCAGCAGTTTTCCTTCCAAAATATTTTGTAAGATTAGTTACAAGCCTCAAGCTTATGTGAATACATTTGAAAGAGCTTTCCAAATTACAAGATTTCACTGTTAAGATGTTAAGACTTTTCTCTTCTCTTTTTGTTCCAAATATTCCTGAGGTAATGATGTAGAAGGAAGCTACCACCTTATCTTCCTTCATGTCTTTGCATACATGGTCCAATACTGTTCAAGCTTTCTTTTATGTTGCTATATCAAACTGCAAGCGCCAACAGTTTGCTGGTAGCTCTCATTTGCTTTTTTGCTTTCCAAGCATCTCAGTTCTATATAGTTTGCAATTTTCCGCAAATTCCTTATACAAGTACAAAAACGATCTACACAGTCAACTAAAAATTGTCTGGCTGATCTAATTCAAGCTGATACATAAGAATGATCCAAATCTTTGCATACTAGGGATGATGATAATAATGCTTGTAGTCTGCATCTATTTCATGTTGAATGATTAAACAGGCTACCACATGAATATTTGCTGCTCCTTAATATTTTCTTAAAAATTATCTATTTCTAGAAATAATGTGACCTTGTTTGGCTATTTTAAAATATATTTAGCTGTATTTATCTTGCTTTATAAAATGTATCTGCAGCTAATGATGAACTAACTGTGAAAGTATCTTAAACTTCAGGTTTTCTGTGAGATTTTCATCCTATGAGTGCTAGCTACTACTTGATGACTTGTACTATTTGTTCACTGATCCAAAAAAGTGAATAGACCTCTATTCTCTTGCCCTACACTATCATCAATTAATTTTCTATCTTTGCAAAACCATAATGAAAATCTAGCCATATACAAAATCTTGATCTTCCCTCTTGGCTCTGTCAAGATTATGAAAAGAAACTAATGATACCTTACTTCACTGTCCAAAAAGAAAAGAAAACATTTCCAAACAAACACAGATGTTTACAGCTGTATGATAGTTAATATAAATTTACTAAAATGTTAATGTTTATTATAAAATGTTTACTTCATCAGTTTTCTGTTGGATGCTTCAAATGCCTGTATGGGATACTGACAAAATGTTTCATTTGCAGGGCGACTATTCTTCCTATGCCCATTAGAAATAATTTAAGCACCTTTTTAAAAAAAAAACAAACAAAAAAACCCAAACACCAGGAACAAACAACCGAATTTTCTCTGAAAATCTTCAACCATGTGAAAACAGATAAAATCTTAGGAATGGGAACTAGGAGATAACAACAGGAAATACTAATACTTAACAAAAGATAAACATTTTGCTGGTAGGGATGTACTACCATGGGTCTGGTGAGGAGTCTTGTATTTGAACACTCATTTGGCAAAAAGTTCAGTAAGGATAATGAGAATACTATTCCATTATATATATTTGTGGAGAATTATAAAAAAAAAAAATCTGTAATAGTTAGGAGAACAGCAGCAAAGCTCCTTTTAACAGGAGGTGAGAAGGAAGTGTAAAAACATCTGACTGCGTGGAACAGCAAGAGCTATGGACAGAAATAATATCAATATAACAATACAACTTCTCACAAACATAGTATTCGTAATACTTCTATTTATGTTAGTATTTTTCTGGAAACAAAATACTTTTATTTTAAAATTTTACTAAAAACCAGAGGGAAAACCCCATGTGGTTTCCTATGGGATAGGAAACCTCTGAATCACCAATAACACTTTTCAAGAAAAAGCAGCCAGGTTTTATTTGTAACCTACTGGTTACACGGGATAACAGTAGAAAACTGCACGTTAACAATAATTTAACTATTTGAATCATTGTATCCAGGTAATGTAAAACAGATGTTTTATTGTGACATTATTTTAATACCAAATGTCACAGGAAAATCTTACAGTATAAGCAATGAGAAAAAAACCCCAAGCTAAAGTCCCTACCAATATATATACACATATCAAATCTACTTTTATGAGGTAAATAAAAATTTAATTTTAATTTTTTTAAAAAATAAAACCACTAAAACCTATTGCTAAAATTCAGCTATAAATTCTGTGTAATTCTTGGCAAAAAAAGTATAGAAGACTACTTCTTTGAAAGCTCAAGTTTATAAAAATTGATAATCAATTTTTTAAAATTAAAATGTGGTGCAACTATTTGCATAAACTAATGGAGTGATCATAAACACCTACTGCAAAAAAGCGTAGCATATTTAAAGACTCCCTGAGCACTAGCCAAATTCAACAGACAGTCCATTTTCTGCTGGTTCGTGATACATTCGTTCCCATTCTAGCAAAAACAAGTAGTACTAACTGAAATTAAAGATTTGTTTTGTTATGGACTGTGAGTGCTGACTGAAACTTTTTCCATGGTTTGTGCATATATCCAGTCACGTGAGCTCAGAATGTGCAGCTTTTCCATCAATGGAGCACTAACAGCAGTCACATGCATTCTCCCTACCCAACTGCCTAAGGAAGTGGTATTATTTCAAGCAAATTGACTTAAAATTGGTCAGTTGCAAAAGTTATAATGGGGATCAGAAACACAAACCTAAACATAGATATGCAGACCACATTAACTCACCAGGGCTAAAAATGTCTTGATTGTGCTGTTGGAAGTGGTAGATTTTAATAAGCAAAGCATAGGAAACACGTTGGTCTTATTTCAGACCCTAAATGAAGATAAAATCAAGTTTACTCTTGAAAACAGGTACATTGTCTTGAGGAAAGTTTTACCCTTGTATTGGGTTTGTGTAGCAAGGTTTCGGTAGCAGGGGGTTACACGGGTGGCTTCTGTGAGAAGCCGCTAGAAGCTTCCCCTATGTCCAACAGAGCCAATGCCAGCCGGCTCCAAGACGCCACCGGCCAAGGGCAAGCCCGTCAGCAATAGTGGTAGCACCTCTGGGATAACAAGGGAAAAAATTTGCACAGAAACTGCAGCCGGAGAGAGGAGTGAGAACATGTAAGACAAACAACCCTGCAGAGCCCCAGGTCAGTGCAGAAGGAGGGGGAGGAGATGCCCCAGGCGCCGGAGCAGAGGTTCCCCTGAAGCGTGTGGTGAAGACCCTGGTGAGGCAGGCTGTCCCCCTGCAGCCCAGGGAGGTCCACTGTGGAGCAGATCTCCACCTGCAGCCCAGGGAGGACCCCACGCCGGAGCAGGGGGATGCCCGAAGGAGGCTGTGACCCCATGGGAAGCCCACGCTGGAGCAGGCTCCTAGCAGGACCTGCAGATCTGTGGAGAGAGGAGCCCACGCTGGAGCAGGTTTGCTGGCAGGACTTGTGACCCTGCGGGGGACCCACGCCAGAGCAGTCTGTGCCTGAAGGACTGCAGCCTGTGGAAGGGATCTATGCTGGAGCAGTTCATGGAGGACTGCAGCCCATAGGAAGGACCCACATTGGAGAAGTTAGTGGAGGACTGTCTCCCATGGGAGGGACCCCAGACTGGAGCAGGGGAAGAGTGTGAGGAGTCCTGCCCCTGAAGAGGATGAAGCAGCAGAGACAACATGTGATGAACTGATCCCAACCCCCATTCCCCAACCCCCTGTGCCACTGCAGGGGAGTAGGTAGAGAATCCGGGAGTGAAGCTGAGCCTGGGAAGAAGAAGGCATGGGGGGAAGGTGTTTTAAGATTTGGTTTTATTCCTCATTACCGTAATCTGGTTGACTGGCAATAAACTAAGGTAATTTTCCCCAAGTCGAGTCTGTTTTGCCCGTGACAGCAATTGGTTGAGTGATCTCTCCCTGTCCTTATCTTGACCCACGAGCACTTTGTTGTATTTTCTCTCCCCTGTCCAGCTGAGGCGGGGAGTGATAGAATGGCTTTGGTGGGCACCTAGCCTCCAGCCAGGGTAAACCCACCAGAACCCTCTCCCCTACCACCTGAGATTCATATACTTCTTGGTAAAGTGACCTCCTCTGCCTAGCTGTAAAGAAGATGCTGTCTACCAAAGCTGTTGATGAGGAAAACAGGACTTCATTTGGAAATGACATCTTCCAAGTTCATTATAAAAACAGGATAAATATGAAGTCACATCTGTAACTATTTTTTTTTATGTCTGTACCTAATCAGAATACAAGATCGGCTTATGTAACAAAAAAAAAAAAATCTCACCAATGCGAGGTGTTTTGAGTGCTACCTAGTCACTTGGGCTACAAAAGCCTCGGATCTCAATCCAGTCCCTGCAGGTGCAGTTATGAAGTTCTCCATTTTCAGACCAGGTCATAGCTCAGACCTCAGCTATTCACTGCAGTTGCTGAATTAACGTGTCTTTGGCTTAGTAGTTTCAGGAAACTCTTTCCTCTGAGCCATGATCAACCACATCTTGTGACACGACATCTCTTAAAACTAATCAATTACTGAGAACCAAGATTCTAAGAAGATGCAGAGCAGTAACTACTCGGGACACATAGTCCCATGGAACTTTGGAAAAAAGCATAATTATTTCAGATGTTCTCAGTGGCCGGTCTACCAGGAACAGGTTGGAAGACAGCTCCATAAATCTACCTTTTGCGATTTATTTAGTGGTGTCTCCGCTGCCTTTCTTTTTCTGGCTGTATGCTCCTAAAGTCATAATGCACTTGTATAATCCCAAGTACCTGTTGCACTTGGTGTTACTTATGTTAAATAAGATTGGGAATCCAGGTAGCTCATGACATGGCCACAAAAACAAATGTGCTGGCACAGACCATTTTAAGGACTAAGTTATTAGCAATAAAAAACCTGCTTTCTGGCCTATTTTTGTTCCTAATAACTCTGTCATTGATAGTTTCATTATAAGACAATGTTGCTGGGATTTATCCCATATTTACATTTACTGTCATGTCTTTTTGTTTTTCCAGTATTCATACATTAATTAATAAATTCATACAGAAAAGCCTGTTAGCCAAAGAAATTACATCTTTCATGAAAGTTACTACAGATCAATACTGCTAGATTATTCTATTATATGCCACAGCAAATTTGTAATTATTATTATCATCTTACTATGAAGAGATGAATCAGCCAAGAAATCCTCCTGGGATTCTTTAATTTCCCCAGGTCTTGATTCATGAAATTCATTCCTAAGTGAAATTTTCCACCACCTGAAAATTACCTACAATTGTGGAAGAAGAAAAAGAAAAAAGGAAGAAGAAATTAATATCAACTACCATGAGATAAATACATTGCTAAGATTCAGGATTCTGGTTGTGTAAATATTACTACATTCCCAAAACAAAGTTATCATAAGAGATCAGACCATGGTCACATTACCAGCGGCCCTACAATATGCTTCAAAGGACAATAAACATCCCATAATGCACCTAGACAAGTGTGAAATGTTTTTACATACAAAGAAAACGTTCTCAACCCGTGTGCAAATTGTTCGTAGAAATTAACACACATTTAATGACATCTCAACTTGCAAAACTATAAACATTCTCCTTTTGTTCTTCATTTAGTCACAAACACAATTCATCAGGCATTAAATTATGTGGTTAAGTAGAAATACCCATTCAACTGCTCAGGCATTCAAAAGTGGCAGTATTAGAAGTTGAACTGTCATTTTAACATTTTGTTAAAATCAAAACTAATAGGACAGTTCAAAGCTCAGCACGTAGACTGTCTGAAAACTCTGGAAGAGGCTCTCCAGAAGTACACATTCAACCCACATTTTCAGAGTCAGAAAAATAAAAGAAAGCCTGCATTACAAAGCATGCAACTGAAACAAAAGATTAGTATGAATAGTAAATTACGTAGCTATGAAATGATGGAGAACAAGTGGCCCTAGCTATCAGTAATTTTCCCAGAGTTCTCTTCAAACATTACATATATGCTTGAATAGTGTGTCAGCTTTTAATATTGACTTTTGTTTTGTTGCTGTCACAGCTCAGTTTACAGGAGAGGGAAGTCGTAATCAGGTCTCTTCCTTCACACAAGTTGTTAGCAAGCCAAAAGTAGGATTCAGTTGTTCTTGTGGGCAAGGTTTAAAAAAAAAAAAAAAAAAAAAGAAATCTTTTAATCATACTAATATTAATCTATTTTATTTCCCTCCATTTCATTGAGAAAAGTGAGGATTTTACATTGTTATATGTATAGGTGGATTCCTGACACAGAGAGCGATAAAACTGACAAATGAGAATATTACTGAGGTGTACATTTATAAACACTCACATATATAAAGAATACACTCCACAGAGTCTTATTTTTTCTACTGGCATGTAGAAAAGCAAAATTAAAAGCAAGCTTTGAGTTAACTGTCAATAAGCAACAGAAGACTACTCACATATACTGACTGAAGAAAACAGAGTTAAATTTACTATTACAATTCTTATATCTGACAACAGTGGTTTACATCTCTCAACATGAAAGTTAACTTTAGATCTCTCTGGTATTTCAGTGTCAAAATGTAGATTTTAAAGTTGAGAAGAATTAAGTATTTGTAACTCCCAATGAGTTGCATTCACTTTCATAATTCAATTTCAAATTAAAGCTCAGATTCCAGATGATCTGCTAAGGCAGGCCCACACCAATCACTTCTGTACTTTTTGAGTCTTGCTTGTATCCTGTTGATATCTCACATACAGTAACAGTAAATAAGTTTGAATAAAGGCTTAACATCTACATTTCAATGTCAAATGTAGACAGCTAAAATTTATCATTTTGATGTTTATTTTGGCTAATGTATCATTAAAGGGGGTAGTCGGGATGACTAAATAATTTCTGATAGCATACATACAAAATAGCTTTGATTAACTCTCAGACATATCCACAATACTCTGCAAAATAACCCTTATTATGTAAATAAAAGAAAAAACATCCTCCTCAGTGGCATAAGTTCATCCTATTTTATGACGATACACACTATCCTTATTCCTTTGCAATGAAACAATTGCCTCTTTGAGGGCAAAACCCCCCATTCATCTAGTCTGCATTCTAGAATTTAATATATGAAAAATAAATTACACCACTGAAACATTTTATAATAGCAGAATTAACATTTCTGTAATGTACACGCACAGTATAGACCACCATGTTGCTAAAATAACACCACTTAATATACTAGTGGTAATATGAGGATTCAGTGCAAAAGAGATTATAAACCACTTGTCATTCTCTTTCAGTGATGATCTCACTACCTGGGAAGGCTTTAAAACTAGTATGTTTGTAGCCCACCATGGTGATAATAGGACAGTGAATGCTGTACTGTACTTCCAAATGCTCTTTTTATCTCTAGCAATGTAGGGAGAATCAGCACGTAAGGCTACTTCCATTCTTATTTATGGAAAACATGAGGCAAGAATAAGGTCAGAACAAAACTGATATGCAAATGGAGAAAGAAAAGACATCTTTCTACATGTTCCTCAGCTTGCATACCCTTCAAAATGGTATGCAAGAATACAGTGTATTATAGCGAAAAAAATCATTGTTAAAGGAGAAAAGAAACCTGGTTAATATACATATGTGTGTATAGACTCTTAAATAAGATTTTATCTTTATACAATCCAACCAACCCTAAAATGGAACACTAAGTCAATACTCTACAAATTAAATACTTCCATCCTATTTTTAGAGCAATCACAGTAGATGTTTTAGTTATAAAAAGTTACTTTCTTGTAGTATTGTTGTACAATTATAAATTACATAGTATTTTAATGCTAATTTAAAAAACTTCAAAAAATTACAGAAATACATATTTCAATAATCTCTCCTCTTCTTAACTGCTATACTAGGAAGCACACTGCAACAGAACTATCTGCCAGAATGGGAAGATCAGGCCAACAAGCAGAGGCGCAGGAAAAGTAAAATATTCAAGTAATTTAATATAAATACCACTGTGTGTTTTCTAAACATTATTCTTTGATTTACAAACTGTCAATAGCACTATTCCATTTAAAAACTTCTGTATGTACAAATACCCAGGACAAACTACAGGTACCTCAGTAATTTGCTAGCACATTGTTATCTCAAAGAAAAATACATATTTTGTAATACCTATACTTTTTGTATAGATTAAAAAGATGAAGAATGGAAAGTATTATAAGTGCATCCTGGTTACCATGGACACATTTCATTCTTGATGTTATTTGGAGGTACAAGTGTTAAAGCAATTCACTACCACATTGCTTACTCCATTGGCATTTCTTCATGAAAGAGAGAAGAGGAAAGGATGAGCAGAACCTAATCGAAACAGCAGCAACCACCCAAGGCTTTGGATAAAAAGTCATAGCAAATTTTTAAGCAAATAAACCAACTAAAATATTTAAGTGAAAATTAGCAACAAATAAACTATTTAGGAAGTATCTATTGTCAAAACTAATCTGGACTGTAGATTACCAGAAGCATAGTACTATTCAGTACTACTCATATTGTATGACAAAATAATTTTTGAAGTTTGTCATTTGGTGAGCCATCTTTTAAGGATGGTGGGCTCAACCTTCCCTTAATCTATTTTGGAAGTTATAGAACTAGGAGACAAGTCTTACATGACAGACTCATACTATATAAGAAACCTCTGGGGGAAGCTGAAGAAAGATGGTGTGAATTGTGAAGCCCTGTTATAATGGCTGTTTCCTTCACCAATACACATTTTTAGGATTTCAAATTTCTCCAGACTCAGCTTTCTGCTTTGCTTAAAACTAGTAACTCAAAATACAATTTCTCAGATTACAGGTTATTTGGAGATTAATTTTCCCTATTTTCTCTCAAGTTGTTCTACTTTAAATAGTTAAACATTCATTGGTGGAGGAAGGTGATGCCAGAATCTAGAAAACAGTGCTTGCTGAGATTTAGGAGATCTAGATTCAAATATTTTCCTCTGTCCCAGGTGAATGGCCTAAGTCCCCAGTCTTTCTTTTTGGCCTTGGATTTGTCACTGCAGTCCAAGCTCTCACTCCCCTGTGCAGTGAAGGAGCCATTATGCCTTCTACTGAAAAAAAACAGTGACATTCTCAGTTAGTCTTAGAGACTTTACCTGTACTAAATCCCTTCTCCCAGGCTGTTTAATCCCATATTCTATTACTTTTCCACAGACTTAAAAAATAAAAAAATAAAAAAAATCTCTGCTTTTGGCTGGGTTTTGTGGATTGGAGGAGACTATAAAAATTTATGTTGCCTTACTATTTGATTTTGAAATTAGAGTATTCAAATGCTTCTGTCCCTCATTTTACCTCATTTTCTCTTGCAGATTATTGTTGCATTTTTGCTGCAATATCAAATAAATTATTATTTTTTAAGCATTCAATTTTCATGCACCTCAGTATAGAAATCACCCATTTCACCCTCACATAAATCATTACAAAATAAAAGTGGAATAAATATCAACATTACTGAAACTTCTTCAAGGAGATAGCTTTAGAAATATCTTATAGTTATGATCTGTATACCTAAATATCTTTCAGTTAATTGATCGCTTGAAGCCAGTATCAGCTAATCTCTTGCCTAAGAGTTTGTAAACCTAAGCTGAATTTCCAAGGCATGAAGAAGTCAAACACCCTCACTAGATATATAATTTTTTTTAAATTCTGAAATTAATTAGCAGTGAAAACTACCAGCTTACCTGCTTTCTTCACCTTCCCAGTCCCTGTTAGTATACATGTAATTTTACTTATGAAAAAGCACTCCTCCTGTCATAGCTTTTTCTACTCTTATTCTAACATAGCCACATCTAATTGAGAAGCTGATACTATAGTACTGTAAAGCTTTTTAAACAGTTGCAGCTACATCCACACTACAGCTTTGACTGCAAAAGTAATAAAGGAAAATTTGAATAGGACAATAGAAATCTTTAGGTTTAGACAGAGCTATGCTTATTTTGCAAGTGAATGAAGCTTAGGCTTCTAGGTCACTTTAAAAAATGCAAAATAGGTACCTTAAAAATTTACTCACTTTTCACCAAGGTGAGGCAACCATGTATTATATGCAAACTATGGAACCAAGTAGCACCAACAATGCATAGGTATTTGCAAAAGAACTAAAATAAAATGTTAAATAAATATATAAAGAGCTAGACTGAGGCTATCCTTATGCATTGACACTGACGCAGCTAAAGCAAATGCTATTTTGATCCCTCTGGTATAAGCTGTTGAAGAACAGTAACACAAATGAGCAGTTTCATGCAAGGCTACTAATGGCATATTGTGATTAACTTAAAAGCAAGAATGCAGATCTTGTGGAACTGAAGAATCTGTTAAGTCTCCTTTTTTTTCTCCTGCCCCCAAAACCAAGTGGATTCTTGGCAATGAAAAGACACCTTTGTTTCAAGAAATATTCCCACTGTGCCTTCACACAGCATAACAAGCAACATATAGGTATCTCACAAGATGTTGTGAAACAGTTAAAGAAATGGATAGTTACAGAAATTACATTTAACAAATATTACCAAATATTCATACCATGATCTTGGCACAGTTACATAGCAACGTTTTTTGTAATAATTTCCTCACTGTCTCTACACAAAAGAAAATGGCACTCTCATGTTTAAGTTCATTAATGATGGCTACACAAAAATTAAAAAGCTCTTTCATATCCATTGCTTGCAATAAGCTTTTTTTTGCAGCAGGACCTAAGCCCTGCAATCAGAGAGGCATCTTTTGCCAGTTTTATGAAATTCCATCAGCATCTCAATCTGTTAACACTGAGGCTTCTCTCTTGTGGCCTACTAGATTTTTCAGAGCCTTGCTATCATGTTGTATGGAGCTTTCTGGCAAATATGATCACCTGAGGACACTTACCTGAAAATCCAAACTTTTGCCCAACCCTATAATATGTATGGAAATAAGGTGAATGTTCAGCTGGCTATTTCAGTCCTTTGTAAATATAAAAATATGGATAAGAGCCAGCAGAGGATGAGGATGGATGGCCTACTGTACACCATCATTATATCACAGCCTTGAGCTTGACCTAGAGTGTAAAAAGAAGAATTCACAAGGAATTCACTATCCGTCAGGACAAACAGTTATTTCCAGCTTCCTTATTCCATTTAAGAGTGAGATTTAAAAAACAAACCCCCAAACCCCCTCTTAATATATGTTTTTAAGTCTGCCTTATTTTGGAGACTTTGGGTTGCTGTAATAAACATCAGAGCTGAAAAGCAGTTGTAATCACTCATTGCTATTGAAGATGGGTATCTTCCATCTTCTAAGCAACAACAGAAAAACAGCTTAATTTTATAACTGGGCTTTAAGATCATAAACATGAATAGCTTAATAGAAGACAAAATGCTTCAAAACTACTGCTAAAATACTTACCTAAACATTTTATCTAAAGTGAAAAATACTGTTTGTACTAAAGTCTTAGCTCCACATCATACAACTTCACCAGTACTATCCTGAAAGTGATTAAGGCTCCTATCGGATTAAATAATTTGTTCATTTACCAATGAAAAACAGAATAATAGAAGATTCCTTATAACACATTGTGGCTTTAGATCCATCTCCTTAACCTGATCATTCTGCTATTACAGAGTTTAAAAGATGAGTTATGTTTTAGTGGACATACTGGTGAGTCTTGTAAGATGTTCAGAGAAAAAACAATACTGTATGAGACAGGTAGAAGGACACTACTAAGAAGTGTAAATCAATACAGTACTATTTAACTCTGCCTCTCCCAATGGATATTGCTGTGCAAATAGTTGTAACTGAAGAGGATAAAATACAGTACATTAAATAACCTAACCAGCAAGACCATTCTCCCTCCCAATTACACCACATCAATAGAAAGATTTAATATGTTCACCAATTAAAGTAAGTCTCCAACTGTGCTAGGCTAGTGAGCCCACAAGCTTTTATTGCTGCTATACAGTCACTTCTTAAATATTCTTTTACTTTCTGACCGGCTACTCAGGGACAATGTTCCACCTGTCCTTTCACTAATTAAGTAGTATCAGCACTGTTACTTGTATATATTTGAGCCTCCCACCATTTATAACAGGTTTCTATTTAAAAAAAATAATCAGCACTCTAAAGTTTTAGATAGTAAAGACAAGTGTACATAAATATTTGCATAAGAAAAGTAGTTCTTGTAAGTTAGCAGCAATTTGAAGAGAAGACTGGTTTATCTGGATTAAATGACCATCTTCACAGTTCACCGTTATTTCTTCTTGATATACTGAAATTCACATGTAATAAAACTCCTCAGTTTATTGAAGCATATAGAATACATTTGAGTTAAAATCAGAACATTTATAATGCACTTAAGACCTACTTAAACTACTTTTAGAGTAAATCACAAGGCAGTAAGGAATAGTCACATAATGCTGTTAAGGTACAACACATGAACTGCAGACCTGCATGTTTCTTTGGAAAGACCTAGAAAATAATAATGCCTCTTTAGCCTTTACAGCTTGCAGTACATAACAAACCAACTGTGCTACTTCCATTGCAACTGTTTTCTTTAACAAACATCCAGTGGTCATAATTACAAACTCCATAAACTACTTCATAACTACTACAATATATAGCACATTTCCTACAGTCTTGGAGAAAGATGGATTCAGGAAGGATTGTGTGATTTGAAGTTTTTAATCATACACAGAGATGGAAGTACAGAAGTAAACAGAGTTGATTGTTATGATTGCTTTGACTTCTTTTTTCTTTCTTTTTTTTTTTTTTAAATAAAGACTTTATTTTTCTGCTTGATTTAGAACATTTGCAATTAAAGCTGTTACTTTGCTATGACTGGCCAAAGGAGATTATTTTGAGAGTCTTGATTTGGTTAATATGCAAGAATGTAAACAATGTTTGTTAGCAAATGCAGCCTGGCAGAATGAACTACACTGGTTTCGAGGAGGGTGAGGGGGTGTGTGTGTGAAATAATACTTGTGTACCTCAAAATTGCTGGCAGGTTTTGACCTGCTCCATTGGATATGAAGGCAAAATGGACTATCAACAGGGTGCAATTAATGAAGCCTTCATTTATTTAGGGTTCTCAGAAGTCTTTGAAGGAAAACTTTCTAGGAGTAAGAACAAAAAATGAACCACATCTGGGTGCAACAGTGCAAGAGTTCAAACTGCAATTAAACTAAACCCATGCACTGATGCCATTCCACATTTCAGGCATGCACAGTATGAAATCAAATAGGTACTAGCTGCTGCCTGTTATGTCTGTGAAATTGGATGCTTTTTGCTCTTCTGGCAAATTATTACCTTTTTTCCAAATTTAAAGTAGGACTTGCGACACCCATGCTTCATTTGAAAATTGCTACAAAATTCTATGTTTGCATTTGCTATAGTACAGGAAGTTATACTAATTACTATTTTGTCTACACTGATAGGATCACATCTGTACAGAATAGTAACTTCCTTCTCATTTGCACTCATGAGGAAAAAAAAAATTAGATGTCTCTGGCATTTATTAGACATAGTCCATTTTTCAGTCTTTCTATGGGATGTCCAGTTCAGATATACCAAAGAGTCTGAAGTGCCAAACTTAATATGCTGTGCTAAAGAAACTGTTCTACAAGAAAAATAAAAAGTTCTCTCAGACCATCAGGTTGAAGTTTCAGACAACAGTGTGTACTTGCAAGTTTGTACAGATTCTTCTCAGGATCACAATAGCCATCATGCAAGCCCACATACTTCCCTCCCCTATGTCTGCTTTGGTTTTGGAGAAAGAAAACCAAACTATTAATAGCAAGAAAAGATAAAACAATTTAGTTAGCAAACAAAAATAAAACAGTGACTGCAGTAGAGTACAGCTGTAAAGACAATGGCATATGGAAAGAAAGATGACTTCCTGGTGTCAATGCAAACTGTTCCGTGACTTGCTATTAACAAATATTTCAAGTGCATGGAGAAGAGGAGAAAAGAAACGTCACAATTCCAAAATTTCATATGTAGCAACTACAAAGCTGTTAATTTTTCTCCCACTTCACTCATACTCAGAAACATGAACCCCCTTAAACTAAGGGATCAGCTCTGTGCATGCGTGCTTGTACATGACTACCAAAGGCTTCCACTGAAAGCATTTGAAAAATATTTTAGTAAAATACAGGAGGAAGATGGAATAAAAAGCTTGGAAAAAATAATTATCTTTTCCTTTGGGGAATGCATTAGTTACGTTTGAGTAAGAAATCTGCTGCCTTGCCCTCCCTCTCTTCCCTTCCTCTCAGTTACATGCCAGGTTTATTCCTATATTAGTATCTTTCCTCATTGGTTTTCCCAGAGCTTGGGGGGTGGGGGGGGGAATAAATAAAAAGGTGAGAAAATAAGCAAAAAAAAAAAAGCTAAAGGTCTTTATCACAGGTGCTTTGCAGCCTAAGTGCTACCTTTATACAGACTTGTGCACACAGATCAGAGGAAACAATACAAGAGCAGAAGAGTGAGAGACAATACAGAAAGGAGGGGGTTATGTGCTGAGGGGAAAGCAACACTATCAGAGGGAACAAAAAATTACTCTTGAGGATCAGAGTCTTCAATTATGAGCATGATACTTGCCATTTATTAACACGATTAAACAGGCAGACCTAGATAAGACTGCCACAAAGAGATTATTCCACTATTTAACAGAACAAAGGATGCTAGCTAAGTGCAAGACATAACATTCCTTTCTATATGGATAAGACACTGGTAGGTTTCATCTGAAACTATTTCTTTTAGTTTCGTCCTCCTTACTTCAGTTTCAAGGTCTCCTTGTTACAATTTCAGGTCTTAAAATTTCTTCTGTTTGTTTGGGGTTTTTTTTTCTTCTTCATTAGAGTAAAAAACCCAAACAGTCAGACTCCCTGCTATGTGTATAAAAAGTCCTAAAGTCTAGCAGTGTTAAAACGGAAAGTCCTTTTCTATAGAATCTGCATCTCCTTTAGCAGAGCATGTGCACATCACTGGCAATCCTTTTTATTACAGATGAAGTCTTAGTTCCATCATCCCACTGCTCCCTTCTTGGATACTTCTTATTATCCTGATTTGTATTTATCTGCAACTAGTTTAATCTAGTATCTGCTGAAAACTGTTTTCCTATATTATTACATGGTCAGCTCACTTTCAGCACTGACATCTCTTACTCTGAATTTTGAGAAATGTCTATTGTGCTGGCCCCTAAAATCTCATCACAATTTTTAAGAACAGACTAACACTCTCAATGAGTTTTTCAAAGTTCCCTTGCAGTATATTTACAGCTTTAATTTCACCTGATCAAACGACAGGAACACTAAAGAACCCATCACATTGTGCAGGTATTCAATATACTTGATTCCTACCTGTATCTCCAGTTTTCAGAAAAATCTGTGGTGACAAGTATGCCCTTATTCTCAGTACTACAGGTAGCATGCTCTCTGAAAAGGTGGGTTTTTTTTCTTTCTGTTTCTTCAAACACTAGTTTTGTCCAGTTCAATTTTAATTACTCGTTTTACATTAAACTTAACACTTGTTACCTCTAGGTTTCAGTCTCACTGTAAACTGCACAGGAGGGAACAACTCCACAATTCAGCTGTAGCACCAACTTAGCGAATACTGAAATCTATCCTTTCATTATCAGTTGTCATAATCATTTGATGTGCATGTATATTAAAAACATACATTGACTTTTCTGTCACAAGTATCTGCTTGCTCTTTTGATGCTTTCCAGCTAAACAGCTTCTCTTGCCTGCAATCCCCATCTGTTGTCATTCCTTTTACTCTATTGTTCACAATCATCCTCTAGCTTCAGACACTCTCTCCTAGGCTTCTGGTTCTCCCATATCATTTTGCCTTTTTTGACAAATTATTTTAATCAGTTTGCTGTGCACTAATGTTCTTTCTTCTAGTTACTACACTGCTCCAGATAATTTGTCTCATTCAGGTTTCATCCAAAAAATGACATTTACACTGGTTGCACCCAGTGCACAATTTTAATCTAATTTAGCAAAGTTCATCCAAAAGCTGCAGGCACTTTTACTTTGGTTTAATTTAGGCTTATTTCAATTTAACACAAATTGATTTAGTTTATACCCAATCAAAATCAAGTCAATCTTTACAATAAGCATCCATAGAGCAGTTTAGACCAGCTGTCATCATTTAACCCCAGCCAGCAACTAAGCACCACGCAGCCGCTCACTCACTCATCCAGTGGGATGGGGAGAGAATCGTAAGGAAAAAGGTAAAACTCGTAGGCTGAGATAAGAACAGTTTAATAGAACAGAAAGGAAGAAAATAATAATAACAACAGTAATAATAACATGACAATACTAATAAAAGGATCGGAATATACAAAACAAGTGATGCACAATGCAATTGCTCACCACTTGCCAACTGATGCCCAGTTAGTTCCTGAGCAGCAATCCCCCCCAGGCCAACTCCCCCCAGTTTATATACTGGGCATGACATCACATGGTATGGAATACCCCTTTGGCCACTTTGGGTCAGCTGGCCTGGCTGTGTCCCCTCCCAGCTTCTTGTGCCCCTCCACCCTTCTTGCTGGCTGGGCATGAGAAGCTGCAAAATCCTTGACTTGGTATAACCACTACTTAGCAACAACTGAAAACATCAGTGTGTTATCAACATTCTTCTCATACTGAATCCAAGACATAACACTATACTGGCTACTAGAAAGAAAATTAACTCTATCCCAGCCGAAACCAGGACACCAGCTTTAAGAAGTTTGTTTAAAAACAAACTTTAAATTACAGTGGTGCATCTTTAGATAAGACCTTTCATAGCCTAGCACACCTTGAGATAAAAATCCTGATCCTTTTCTAGCTTTGCCTTCTACTTTTCTTCTTCCTTCCCTTGAACAGACTACTGAGTGCATTTAATTGATTTTTGATAAATGAACAAAGTATAAATATATGGTACACCTAGTCAAGTAAACATAGCTGATGGTTCTTCGTGATGAATGCTGCTGTGTATGTCAAAAATAAGAAAATTGCTCTTAGTTAAAGGCAACAGAAAAGAAGAAATAATTATTTTCCTAACTTGAAGCAGGAAGAAGGGAAACAAGACAACAGATAGGAACACAAACTTACCTTTGGTAACACAAAAGCAGAATTACTCCTGAGGTTTCCCAAGACAGAGAGCAACGGGGATAAGGGACGTACTACCTAAAGTAAGGCAAGTGAAGAATATAACTAAATCTTTCTCTGGAAGAACAAGCACTGACAATAATGATCATGTAAACAACAGACACTCAGGTACCTTAGGAAACATTTACTTAATTAAGCAGAAGACAGTGGTGATTGCTTACCTTGAGAAACTATTACACTTTCATGACCTGAAAATCATTCTTGGCAGGTAGAACTAGATCGAGCATGATACCTTTGAAGAAAGCCACAAATATTAAAGCATGCATAAAACTTAAAATAAAATGGGAGCTAAACCATTGCAAATCAGTGTGATACTGCTGGCTACATACTAAAGACCAGTTCTAAGTGGACAAAAACCAGCCTAGACAAAAGAAAAAATTCCTCTCTAGACTACCAGTTGATACAGAAAACTAGATTAATAGCAAATAATGCTAACAGAGAATTAACTAAAATTACTTTATCATCTTTAACATACCTTAATTGAAATTGATATGAGAATATTCCAATGCATCTTCAAATAACAGCTCAACCACTATTGAAAAAGGAATTTTATAAGTCCACATGACAGTACTGAATTATTGTAGGGTCACAAACAACTGAAATTCACAAGTAATAACCACTGAAGGACTCAGTATCAGTTATATCTCTAATTTCAAATTAATAAATGAATGTTTCACAGGGTTACACATTTAGTAACGTTCGTGGGGGAAAAAAATCAAAACAACAACCCAAAACATGAGAGAACTGAGTCTTCTGGGAAGGAAAAGTCCCACCACTTACATTGCTGTATGTGATGCCTTCTGCAGAGAAACCTTGATCCACCAGTAAGGAAAGTCCTGAAATGCCAATGTTGCTACTGCAACACATCACAAATTGCATTTCATTTGTTAGAAGTCCAAATTTTCCTATGTCAGTTGGGTTCTTGTGCTGGATTACATCTTCAATGTTGCAGCATGACCAAAGAATCCACAAATCTTTCCCAAACTGTCATGGATAAGTTCTAGCAACTGCATACATCCAGAGGTGGTGCATTACAGATGAAGTGAGAGATACTATCAGGCATCCAAACTATACCACAATATCACAACATTGCTAAACCAACATATTTTAGCTTTGGACAGAAATACCTGACAACAATATTCATGGTTTTCCAATATCGCATTATTTCCCCAGAGAAGCTATTTCCATTTTCCAAACAGCTCTGCTGTTTACTTAGATATCTGAATTAGAGACAGCAAAAAAGCAAAGGAGATTTCCCTACGTATTTTAGGCATAACAAACATTCTCCTGATAATAATTGCTTAATACTGTGTGATACCATTACCATGAAAGTGTTCAATTATTTTGGAAATACACTTTTTCAGTATAACAGAGCATTTCCTGAGCTAGAACAAAATGGCTTCCTTCTCCTGAAGTCACCAAACTATGCTTGAAACAATTCTGATTTAAGACAACAACAACAAGAAGTTGTTTTATGCAATTAAAGTCCTCTATGCAAATAGCTCATAACAAAACTATCATTTTTAAAATCCCCTTTAGAGAAGTTTCTGCGCTCTTTTTGTTTGTTAAGAATTCAAAATTCTCCATTTGAAATGTCAAAGAAGAGACTTGAATAGAATTGGTCCAGCTAGGCAATAACTGGTATGGCATCCTTCAGGTTTCAAATGCAAATAAAATAGTATGACTTTGAAAAAGGTTCACCTCCCACAGTTCTATACTTAAAAATCAGACTTATCTTGCAAAAAAAAGTTTCATATAACATGAAATTAATTTCAGCTTAATTACTATAATAACATCTGTCAATTTTTTTTTTCTCCAGTCCCTCTGGCTTAAGCACTTCAAATGGCATCTTTTGTCAATCAAATAGGTTATATATCAAGTGTCATGATTAAGACTTAAAAACAAGCCCAAGATACAAAGGCAACACTTAGTTAACTTTACAGTATCATTTTTCAAAATGGAGGAACTATCCTTGCAGGTTTCAATACAGCCTGAAGGTACTCACAACTGAAAAACAACCAACCCACAACCAGTAAAACAGCCACTTATTAATGTCTCATAAAATCAAAATTTTATTGAAAATGCTAAGTTTTGTTGGTTTTTTTGTTTTTGTTTTGTTTTGTTTTGTTTTGTTTTTTTAATTTAGGATTTATAGAGATCTGACATGGAACCAAGTTGTTTATTGGAAAGGGATTTCTTTTTTTTTTAAAAAATGTTTTTTAAGATTTAAGTGCTGTAGGTTCAGAAGTTTTACTTACAACTAAAAAAGCCAGAAAAAAACCCTTATTTTTGAAATTAAAATAATGAATTACAGGATCTTTTAAGAAAATATTGTAGTTCTCACTATCCAAAATAATATGCTGTGCTCAGAATATATCGATTTAATCAGAAACTGACTGAAGATATAGAAGTGAACACTAAACAATAGAAGCAATGATGGGTGAAGAACAAGAACAGTCATCAGAACTGTTTGCCTAGTTACTTACATTATTTGCTCATCTAGATGTCCTGTATATATTTGTTAGAGAATCTAGCTGCTGATCTCTGACAAAACATACAATTCTGCAGTTACGTATTCGATAAAATTCAGTTATCCTGACTGTTATATGAGCAGATCATATGTGGAATATTGCACAGAATGACATTAGTTTTGTATACATATGATGCCTGTCTTTTACGGGTAAGTAGCTAAACATTTTACTAACATGACAAAATCCTCTGATTAGCGCAGCACTCATTAAATGGTGACAGATGCTAGTATTAATTACACGTTGAGTGGATCATTTTCCCATTACGTTTCTTTTGTTACCAGCTTCATCTTTCTAGTTATCAGCCTGTCCTATAAGCACATTAAGCACCAGACTTTTTTTTTTTCTTTTTTCTGAGGTGGGGGTGGTGGTGGTGTCTATACTCCTTGTTCGACCAAAATGAGTGACCGACCTTTTCTACACTACCCCACCATCTGGATTCCTCTCTTGCAGTTTTCAAAACCTGTACTTATAATCTGTAGACAATTTATAAGAAATTTTATTTTGAAAGGTTATTTGTGTGGCTATCTGAAGTCATCTTATGTTTAATGTTGGAAGCCATATGATTTATTGCTTGCTTTGTACAAACAGATAATGCCTATTGTTGTTTGTGACAAACCTTGCCAAATCGTAACTGGCATATCCAATATTAATTTGGTATTTCAAGAGTGATTGAGAAACATCTACAGTGAAAGGTAGGTGGAAAGGCATATGTTAAGTTGCCATCCTTGATGTCAGTCTTGAGAGAAAAAGGTTCCCATTCTATCTAATATTACATGCACTCACACAAAACAAAAACTATCCACTGTTCCCATGAATTCTAGCAGGATTCCTAGTACATGTTTTATGGCCAAGCATGTTTTTTCTATTCAGTATGTTTATCCTGACATGTACACCAACTTCTCCTTCATAACAACTCAAAGCACTCCTGGGCAGGGGGGGGATAAAAAATTGAAAAGTACAAATGGCAAAGTCATTCATTAGAAATAATTTCTGCCATAAACCAAAATTGAAAGTTGACAGAGGAGAAAGACATTGGAATAATAACTGATCAAAGGATGATCTAGAGTCACTGATGTGATTTTGGTAGAGAAAATTAAATACAATCCTAAAATTTAAATCACACGGAATTTTCCAGAAGACACAGGGAAGTAACAATGCCTTTGCACATGGCAGTCATAAGACTTATTATTATTAAGAACAGAAGTTCTAATGGGAAGAAATGCAGCAAAAAGATACTAAAGTGACCAGAAAGCAGAGAGCCTGTTTCACAAGTGGAGACTGAAAAAACAAAACAAACCCTATCAAGAGGGCATATTTATTAAATATATATAACACTTTTATACACACACACACAAACATGTATACACACATATATAACATTGTTACCTACATTCAAGGGCAGTATTCAAGCTAAAAGATATCCCCACACAAAATAAGCTGTAAATTAGTCTGTATAACTGCATTTCTAACCATCAGAGAAGTGATCATCTGGAGCAGTTGTTCTGTGTGAAGTTGCAAGGCAAAAAAAGCCTCACTACCTTTGAAACACATCAAGTCCCATTTATGCCATGAAAATCTATTATGTGGCTGGATGAAACAGCAGGGACTAGGACTTGATGACTTGAAGTCATCTCTTTCAGTCTTTTATTTCTGCAGCGGGACTGGTAGATGCCCACACAGGGGAAATATGTGAGTTTCCCTGCATTTGTAAAGTTACGATTGCAACCTTAAAATAGCTACTTGAAAAAAAAATTCTCTTCACTGATGGTTCAAAAGATGTCTCCTTCTACACAATCCAACTGATTGAACTGTATTCTGTGAAGACTCACTTATGCATCTGTACCTCTATACAGTCTACTTTTAGAAGAGTTATTTGCAATGAGTTAGAAGGCTCTCCCCTTCTTACACTTCCTCCTTTAAGTAGCTTATGTAGAAACTAGTTGGTAATCTTCCCTTCCTAACTTCTCAATGGAAGTGCATGCTCACTACTTTGTAGTCAATATCTTTGTTTATAAAGTCCTGATTAACAGCTCTAATTTTGAAATATAATTGAAACTGAATTTGCATATGGGATGGCAGCTGTCTCTTGCTGCAAAATGGAAAGTTACCGTCAGGGTCTCCTTGTCACGTTTTGGACACAAGTACACCCACACAGACAAGTGGGTGTATTTCTAGCTATTTTTTTTTTTAATTACTGCTGCATTTGATTGATTAGAAAAGTTCAAAGTAGCCTCTGCTTTTGTCTGCTTCCACTATGTTGTTTGTCCACAGCAGGCCCTGCTTTCCTCTTTCCAGGTGTTCTAGTTTCTCTAAATTCAAGTTAAATACAAACATGCTGAATACAAACCTTGCTATTATTACAACTGACAACATTGAAAGTAATAAAATAAATGTTTTTTCAATTTATTTTTGCAGTAATAAAATAATTCACATGCTTACAGCTGAGGATGTGCCCTGTGGTATCACACTCTAGGTACCCTTTTTGTCTGTCTTGTCCTCTTTATTTGACTACTGTCCTATACTTAGCTTCAGCAAACTTCTTCGCGTATGCTTAACTCTGCTCTCAGAGACATCCTTTAATTTACAGCAATTCCAGTTCATTTATTTTTAGTTATAGAATATACAACATTTTGGGCCTACTGTGCTGATCTTGAGGCAGTAGCAGAACATCCCTAACATACCAGGCTGCATGATGGAAGATAGATATCAGTTCCATAGAATAAGGGAAGAGCTAAACAAAAGCCACAGACATTTCACACAACTTGCCTGAACACAAAGCCTGCTGCCATGGACTTGCTTTTCCCCCCAGATATGGCCTCCTCGTCCAACTAAATTTCTTGCCCTAACACATCCTTAAGACCTTCTGTTTTTGTAGAAAATTTCTGGTTCTAGGACAGTTTGACTTGATAGTCAGCTGATACCCAGAACTCCTGGCCATGACCACAGGTACATGCACTCTGGAGGTATATAAGACATGCCTGGTAAACTAGTAACTTCATCCTGAAGGAGCTGAATTTACTGCTCATGTAAAGACCATGTAGACCATTCAAAGTAGGGCAACACACACAGCAATTTGGGAGCCTTCATACAAATCCACCATGCAGCCACAAACTCCCTTTTTGTTTTTAAAGAAAAACAATGAACTGTTTTGAAACCACTGACTTTGAAGAATGGGACTATTCAAAGTAGCAAATTTCAGCATTCATGTTACTGTGCAAAGTTGGAGTCTGAGGCTGTAAGGTCTTTCAGGCAATGACTATTATTTATTAGAAGACTGCAAAATAGCATACTGGGAACGTGAACTAACAACTAGGCCTCCTAGATGCTAACACAGTACGGCTAAATATATTTTACATGATACATAACTCAGCACATCAGTGATGCCTATACCTCCAATTATTACTTTTGACACAGACAGCTTCTCAGGAGATTTCATAGTCTGCAGAAAGGCTAACTAGCATCCAGAAGTTTTACACGTATGACAGTTAAAACTGCAGAAATTACTTATGTGAAGTTAGTTGTTTTCAGCTAGTTCACATGCAATTGAATTGGGAAGTTTTGCTGGAATCAGATACATCAGCTTCAGAGGATATAGTGATATATTCAAATACATATGTTCACTGCATCATACTCAAATAAAATGAAGTTCTTCAGATGATCCAAAGCAGTTCTTTTTCAATGACACTAGCTTCCTGGTAATGCTTTTGTACAATAAACATTTACAGAATAATTTTAACTTATTTCCACTGACAGTTACAAAGCTTTTTGCACAGTTTATGTTAACTGGCTTTGGTTTGTTTTGAGGATATATTTGGGCAGCTGAAAACAAAACCAAAAATAGATATCTGAAGTATTTGACAGGAAACTGATATGAGAACCAAAAAAATGAAGATAATAAGGACATCTTATTTTTATTATCTGAGTGCAAAAATGAATGGTAGAAAACCCGTAACACTCGATTACTTACTCCATGAACAAGCATGGCACTGATGCGACTCCCATGAGGTCAATGGGACGGGCCCATTGCAAGACTTCAGCTACAGAAAAGCATGTATTTCCCAGCTATTGTGCAGCACTGTAATTAGTCTCAATATTGGTGGAACTCAACTGCCTTGTCAGTTCTACCTTACATTTCTTTTGAGGAGAACAAAACCAAAACCCCTTCTGAAACTGCTAAAGACACTGGTGACTTAAAAAGAAAATCTCAGCACCGGAGAGACCAAAAGAAGGAGTATGTAATATAGAGAACACAAATCATTTGGAATTGCAGCTGAACTTCAGTTTGTCACCTTCCCCTCCCTCTAATTTCTCCGTTACAAACCTGACAATTCCCTCATCCCTGGAAGAAAATATGTTTGCTATTTTGGTTTACTTTGGGAAAACCAAACCAAACCTTCCTCCTAGTTTCAAAATATGCTGTTTTTTTGTTCCAGCGAGACATTTTAAAAACTTTATCAGAAAAGTTTTTGAAACTTCACAACTTCTAAATCAGTATGTCCAGTGTGACATGTGCTTCTATGTTCATCTCTTATACATACGAAGTCAACCCAGTCAAAAATAGTCAAAATGAAACAAAAATTATAGAAGATTTACATTTTTATTTCATAACCTTATGAACTCATAATCAGATTTGTTAAATCTCATTCATTTACTGTCAAATATTCCTCACTGATGATTACTATTAGATTATTCTGAAAAATGTTCATATAGCACATTTTGCAGCACATTTCAAAAAAAGTTCAAAAAAATATCTCTTTTGGGAGATTTAGCATTGGTTATTTCCCTGATTGGAAAACCAGTTATGCACACAGCCATAAGACAGGACACCTAAACATCTTCAGGTACCATATGGAAAATATAGACAGTCTTCCCATTCACAGATGGGCAGTTTAATTTTATTTTCCTGGAATGAGATGTTCGACTATTGTGTCCCCCCCCACCTCTGAGAGTGCAGCTAAACTTGTCTCTCCTTAGGAGAAATACTATTACTTAAGGATTTGTTATTTATTTACTTTAAATGTTAGCATCTCATTTATTTGTGAGGCATTTCTGAGAGTAGACTTAAGTTTAAGGTTACAAAAATCACAGATGTGTACATACTTCTTTGCAAGGCTACTAAGTCACCATTTTGAAGGATCTTTTTTCCTGCCTTCCTCTGGCCCTCACCCAGAGGCCCTTTCCACAGGCTTGGGATAGTCGAGGTAGAAGGCATCTCCCACATACAGAGGCTCCTCGTCCAGACACACTTTCGCCTACGCTAGGAAATAACCCTTTTTAGTAGCAAACCCTTACCTGCTCCCCAGCTGCTTACCGCCACCCCATCCCAAGGCGGCATGCAGCAAGGCGCTCCCAGCCCTCCGGAGGCCAAACCAGCAGCACTTAGTGGTAGCGCCTGGCGGGTGGCTACCTGCAGGCGTTAATAGGCGACCCCCGCCCTTCCCCGGCATGGCGCTGCGAGCCCCTCCGCTCCTCACCCACCCTTCCCCAAGAACAGGCCCTCACTGAAGCCACTGCTGCCTCAGGAGCCGGGGGCAGGCCCCGACCGCCTGCCTGCCTGCCTTCCTTCCCGGGCGGAGGAGGAAGCGGCGACCAGGAGGTGAGGGGAAGAGAACGGCGGGGCGGACACCGCTCCCCGCCCGCGGGCGGGCAGCCCGGCACCCACCTCCCGCCGGGTGACGAGCAGCTGGCAGAAGTCCTTGCTGGGGGCCGGGGCCTGCCCGCGCGTCTCGAACACCTCCTCCCCCAGCAGCGACGCCATTTTGGGACGCTGGCGGGCGGTGTCTATGGCAACCAGGAAGAGGCGGACATCACGCGGGGTCACCGGGAGCCCAGCCCCCTCTTAAAGGAGCCGGGCCGGCAGTAACGCGGTGGCCGGGCAGGATCTTCGCCCCCGCCGCCGGCAGAGCCCCGCTCCCCCGCCGGCTCCACCCCCCTCCCGCGCCCCCCGCCCTCCCCCGAGGGGAGACACTCGCGCGGACCCAGGGGTGACGACCCCGGCGGAGGGATACCGGCCGCCGGCCGCCGACCCCGCCGAGCGCAGGGAGCGGGGCCCGCACACGGCCGCAGCGGGGGCTGCGTGGGGGGCGGCAGCCGGGGCAGGGGCCGCCCGTCGGCCCGGGGGGCGCGCAGGCCCCGGCGGAGCCCCGGCGCCGGGAGAAAGTAGTCCCGCAGCCTCCCCCTCGCGCCGCTGGAAGGGGTTCGGCGGCGGAGGCGGCGGACGAGGCGCTGCTCGGTGCTGCGGCTTCAGCTGATAATTGAAGGGAAGAGAGGCGGCTGCTGCCGGGAGGAGGGGAGGCACGGAGCGTCTGCGGAGGCCGCATCGGGACAAACTAGGTACCTGGGGTCCCTCCGCTCTTTCAGGGGGCGCCGGGGAGGCGGGCGCGGGGTGGCGTGGCGCTGGGCCCCTCGGCAGCCTCTGGGCCGGGCGGCCGGGCCTGTTGTGTCATCCCCGGCATTAGCCGAGCTGCCCTTCCCGGCGGCCCGGGGCAGGGGGAGGGGAGCAGCGCCATCCCGGAGCATTGTTGCGGATGGGGGGGCGGGCGGGAGACGGGGACGACACGACGCCGCGCTGGTGAGTCTGTGGAGGGGGGGAAGGCCCGGAGGTGTGTAATGGGGCGAGGGGAGGGGGCTCTCGCTGAGGAGGGAAGGGGTGGAAACGGAGCTGACAAAATGGCCAGGCAGTCACCGGAGCCCGCTCTAGGGACATCCCTTCTCCCCCCGGCGCCGGGCAGGTCTGCTGCCCGCCGTGTCGCCTCGACCGGGCTGCCCGGCGTGTGGGGGGAGCGCGGCCTCCCCTCCCGGGGCCCTCTGTAGCCGCTTGATACAAAAGGGCAGTGTCAGTGTTGACACTGCCGTACCGATTTGTATGCCCTTCCCCGTCTTCTCCCTCCCCCACTCTGGTTGGTCCCCTTTTCCCTAATGGCTCTTTCTTTTTTTTTTTTTTCCTTCCCTTTCCCCCCCCCCCCCCCGAAGGAGCTATCGAATATCTTAAAGGAAAAAATAGCAACTCCTCTTTCCTTCCCCCCCTGCCCGGCTCGATAAAAATGCTAAATAATCGGCCGACGTCCATATTTCACAAGCTTTTGGGGGGGAGGAGGAAGGTGGGAAGAGAATGGAGGCGCTTGTAGGGTCGGAGTTACAGTGCTGGCTACCCACAAGAGGGGTTATTTTCGCAGTTAATGTTTTAGACCTGATGTTTTTGTTGCTTTCAGTCAAGAAGCAAGTTGCCTGGTCCTCGCGTTTGCTTGCATAATGCGTCGTACTTGGAGGCTGATCAAACGCTGGGTTCTGCCTTTCCTGCCTTGCTCTTCCTCCTTCCCCTTCCCCGGCGGGCTGGGGGGGCTGGGGAGTGGGAGAAGTTTTGAGGTGCTGGTAGCACTGACGCCAGCCGCCTCCTGGTTACTGCTCTGGTTTTCTGGGACTGGGAAACAAACCGATACCGGGGCTTTCGCCAGACCTGTAGGCCCGTCTTCCTGCTGTTCAACTTTTTTATTGTTCCCCCCCTCCCCCCCCCTTCCTAGTGCACTGGCTTTCTCGACAGCCAGGGGTTTTCACAGAACGGGAGTCCGAAAGTCTAGACTGTGAACCGGAAAATAATAGGGGAAAGAATGGAAAGTTATGTCAAGGGCTTTGGGGGAAAAACATCGACGTATCGAACAAAGGTCCTGCCTGTATTGGAGAGAGAGGCCTGCATGTGAGGCCTGATTGTGTCGCATTTGCACACGGGGAAGAAATGAGTGCTTGGTACTGGCCTAAATTTATTCTGTAAGTCTGGCATGCAACTTGGGAACATTTTTAGAGTGTGTGCAGTTTGTTTTGAGGGTGGTTTTATTACGTGTAGCAATCCAATAATAATTTGGATTTGAATTTTTTTCCAAAAGACTTTAGTTTTTTTTTTTACTTCCTGCCTTTTTCAGCAGAAATGATATTGATCCAGAGGTTCTAACACCATAACACAAAACTTTACTCTAACAGGGTAACTTCCACAGTTTATGTATTGTGTGTATTATGAATATTGAGCTTCCTGGTGCTTTAAAGGCTGTCAGAAAGAGAAGTTGAGTGGTTACCACCTGACAAATATGAAGTACATCCTTCATAATGAGAAAGAAGAGGAATTCTAATCACTTATTAAATTAATTTTACAAGCTTTTCTTAGGGGAACTGTCACTGTGGATATACTTTCTTTGTAAGACTTCAAAAGCTAGCAAGCATTGCTGTGATTACTTCTGTTTATCTCTGCTATATTCTCTTCTCTCCAGTTTTCTCTCTCTCTTCTCTCCCACTCCCAAGACCTAATTGTACAGGGGTGTTTTTTGGTATTTGATTTCTGCTCAGATTGGTGAGGTTTTAGAGTTTTTTTTATTAAGGTAAAACTTTAAAAATATATTTTTATATGTATAAAAATATGCATAATGAACATGAGAGCACTTGAAAAATAACTATACCTTTCTATTGTTTGGTAGCCTATTTAATAAACATTGATAGGAATGAAAGTATGTATGAAAACATTAGTATTTCAGTTTCTGCAGCTTATAGATTAACAATTAATGTTATACTTGAACTAAAGTTTAAAAGCAGTGTTCTGGTGAGTAAATACTGTAAATAATACTTCAAGTTTTCAGAAACTTACATGTTTTTAGCTTGTAATAGTTTCTGTATTTGTAAGATGTAGCTGGCTGTGAATGGCTTGGGTCTGTATATAGACTGGTTTTGATCTTATAGTGGGAGGGTTTTTTTAGTTTTATTTGGTGTATCCTGTTGTTGTGTTAGAAATATAGGTAATCTGATTTTCTTTTCAATCCTAGGGAGTCTCTGGAAAAAATTGGGAGTAGTAAGCTTGAATTGACAACTTTAAGTCTGAATATTCTTCAGTCTCCAGATGGCTCCATAGGTAGGAGCCTGAACAGGTCTTAGCTGTTAGTAGAAAAATTGTAGGTCATTCACAGTGTAACATTACTACTTACTAATATAGCAGATCTACTTCAGTAGGAGTGCCAACCTGTTGAGTAAGAGGCTTATGAAAATGGTGTCTTCTGATGTCTTGCAAAAGTTCTTCAGTCCAAAGTGACCATTAGGGAAACAACCTGTATCTTCCCAGTAAATGAATAATCAGAACTGTCATTCTCAATCAGGAATCATGCAAAAATTCATTTTTTATTTTCCTTTTTAAATTGCATATTGACTGTTTGTCTTCAAACCCAGAATGTAAATATTACAGAAAAAAATTGTAATGAAAACTTGTTCTTATAAAATTATTCCTAAATTTGAGGCTGAAAGCTATAGGTAACAAAGACACTGTATGCCTTCTGCAGCAGTTTAGCAAAAAGATAATGCAGTTGACTTCAGTGTCATGAATGAAGACATGATGAATTTCTGTGTGGGTCCTTACACAAAGTAAGTACAGTTACTTACTTTGGGACAATCCAGGAATATAACCTGACTAAATTCCTTTTGTTTCTAAGCAATGAAGCCAAAGCATGAGTAGGAAAGTTATTGTTTGACTAACTGACATGTTTGTACTTAATTTGTAGTGAATCTCAGAACTATGTGTGTTAATCTTATATTTATACACCGTGCTATATTTTCTAACAAGCTAATTAGTAAGCATCATGTAGAACACTTCTGATCATGAGTCTGTCTTCTGTCCCACTGAGACTAAATTATTGTGACAAAGTATAATCAAATCCCAAAGTTGTACAACATGGTGTACTATCACATTGTTAAACTTAACCTGGAATGTTTCTGGGATTTCCCATTGGCCTGTTGCACGATCTGTGTCCTCTTCATCAGCTGTTAAATTAGAAACACTCCCTACAAAGCACTTTGTGGACTCTATGACACTCTTAATAGTGGAAACCTTTCCTCAAGCTGTTATTGCCACATTCAGTACTGACTCTGAAGGTAGTAGTACATCTGAATTTTTTGGTAGGGTGGAAGATTACTTTTGGGTCAGTGTGTTTATTTTTCTGAAGAAGTAATACTTTGAATTTGGTCTTAATATTTTAATCTATATATAGTATCATAGCAGATTTATGGCAGTATATGAATCAACTTCTTGCTGAGTGTTTTCATAGCTAAGTTTTAATTTGGGACATGAGGTTGGTAACTGCAAAACAAAGTCACACTAACTCTTTTTTTCCCTCCTGATATTTTTTCAATTTACATGAAATAATGTGTTTCTCAAGGAGCAGAACTATTTTCAGACTTCTCGCTGGTGATCAAGCATGACAGAATGCTTGTATGTAGCTGCTTGTTTCAGGATGTCTTAACAAAATGATTAACTTGAAAACATTAATTCAGCAATCTTCTGTAAATAAAAATTTTCTAGCCACACATGATATCAAGTGTACACTCATTGTGAAAGACAGTGCTAAGTCAACTAGCTTCTCCACTGCACGCTTTCACATGCCAGTGGTGATTACTTTAGTGTGAAGGTTAGTTTTGAGGAGCAATTTCTCTCTGAATCCTGCCATGTGATAAAATTTTTCTTGTCAAGTTGGTAGAATCTAACTGTAAATATGCAGTCATATTCTCCTTCAATTCTGTCTGGCAGCCAGGGTTTGAGCACATATAACCAATCTGCTTACTCTCACTGTCTATAATAAGGCTTGTCTTGCAATGTACTGACTGTTGCCAGTCTTACTTGACTCATGAACATAATCAGTACAAATATGGCAGAAAACCTGCCATATATAAGAGCAATAGATAGTCAACTTCTGAAGTGAAGACTTTTATATAGGAAAAACTGGAAAAGTTAAGTATATATCAAAAAAGTTAATAATGGTGATCTAATACTGGACTTCAATACTAAAGATGCATGAAAAGTATTAGCAATGGTGTTCAAGCCATAGTTGCCTCTAGTTGCTCCAGAAAAGCCTCTCTTGCCATGATTCATAGAGTAAGCCAGTTTAGAAAGGATCTCTGGAGGTCACTTGGCCCTGCTCACCACTTGACTTTATCTACTCTTGAATAAATAGTTTTTCATTGATCACTGTGCTAATAAAATAACTCCATCTTCTGGAGTGATAAGACAGGTAAAAAACCCCAACAAACCTTCAAAGGTATGTGTGGAGAGGAAACTGGAAGGACTCTGCAATGTATGGCAGTACACTGCTGCCTCATGGAGCGGGGAGGAAATCATAGTTTCTCAGTGTTTTCTGAATGGATTGGTCTGTATTGTGATGGTGTCCACAATAAAGTGCGCGTGCTGAACTGCAAAGATTTGACCCTCTTAATGGGTATGAAAGGGTCTGAGTCATCTCCTGGAATGGGAACCTTGAATTGTAGGGAGCAATTTCATATTTCAAAATTAAAGCTGAGGTCCCTGGTACTTGTTGAACAAGAATGCTTTTTAGAAGATCTGGAAGGCAAGGTATATTTAATGTTTATTCTGCTTTGAGTAACTTGTTGCTGACAACCCTTGTTTTATTACATAACATCCAAACAAGTAAACTTAGTGTAAAGAACGGCAACTACTTGCTAGACTTCTGTAAAGGTGGAAATGAAAGAATACAAACATGTTCTTTATTTTCTGATGTACATGTGTTATTTGGGGACAAAGGTATTAAACTTTCAGAAGGCTGTCTAGTTAAGAGAGGCATTAGGTTCAATACCACCAATGTGTGTCTCCTTCAGATTTGTGGCTGACTACTGTTGTGTACTTAAAGCATGGTTAATATCAATTGGTATTAATGCAGAGCAGTAACTGTAATGAAGAATTTTTACTTTGATTTTTAGGGGTAGTTCCTAAAGGTAACACCATTAGGAAAAATAAGCCTGGGACAAACCTTCATAGGTCATCTGGTATGTAGTTCTGCTCCAAGGTAACTAGGTCTAGTCTAATGCTATATTTGCTTTTAGAAAGCATGCATGCTGTTTTGTTCTCCCTTATCATTCTCCATGTCTAACTTCTGTCTTACTTGCTTTTCTATGAGCTTGTTATGGTTTGTCTTATCCACTCTGGGTAGGAGAAATTATCTTCTCTCTGTACTATGGGCTTTTGTGTGCTTGAAGTCTGTTCTGTACCTCCTCTCTTAGTCCTAGACTGCTTAGATATAAAAGTAGAAGTGCAGGTAAATAAATGTGGAAATGAAAAATACACTTTTATGTAGTATCTACTAAGTTGAAAACATTATTTTTTTTAGGAGCAATATAAATGAGTTGAGGCACCAAAAAAGGAAAGATGTAAACAATGCATAGTAACACTAGTGAGGGTGGAATTCAACATCCCCCATGCCTGCCTGCCTCCCCCCTCACCCCAAAGAAAAAGGAAACCACACATGTATATGCCCCCTGCCCCCCTCCTCCCCCTTATGGGACTTGCATTAAATGTCCTTGATGCTGGTATAATCATTAGATGCTTACTTTAACCCCTGGAGTTAGTAAGGAGAAACTGTCTTTACATCATATATCTCTGTGGAATATGAATCTGTGGTAGATGTCTATTTTTGGACAGGATAATATTGTAAGATGTGGTTAACATCAGGACTAGAAGATGGCATCTTATCCATGTTAATAATGTTCTGTGACTTCTAATGTCAAATCCCTTATGTAATTAGTGTATTCAGTATAGAGAGTGTCCCTTCCTGGAAGGTGTGTGCAATGTAACTGAACCTTCTGATCACAGGTGAGATGTGGCTATGCATTTAAAGAGAACTAATGAAGAAAGTAACTGAAGGTGCATATTAATAGGCTGTGTGCTGAATACAAACTTGGAACTCTGCCTTCTTTAGTGAATGTTCTCTTTATTTTGAGGATATACTCCATTATAATCAAGGTCCTGGCTGCGAATTTTTCTGCTGCTGTAATTTTTCTTTAAAACTTAACTTGTTTTGACCTTTGCAGTTGTTTCAGGTGTATAGCTTGATGAACTCAAACATTGTAAAGGGATGAGGGGAAGGTGAGAAATAACCAACTTGAACAAGGGTATGCAGACAGTCATGGTCTGGGTGAATAAGCCTGAGTGAGTAGCACCTGAGAAGCTGCATAGCTAGGTTTCAGATCTTTAAGTAACACCAATAATCAAAATAAATGAATTCAAGTAATGAGAGGAGCAGGAATACCATTGGCATACATAAAAATGCAATTTGATTTGAAGTTAATAAGAAAATTTCTGGAGGAAACACCATTTCAACTGAATCTCATTTAAAGGAAGTGATGGAAGCTGCAGAACTTTGGCAAACTTTGACAGGATTCCCAGTGTTAAAAGCTGTGCTTTAAAGATCTGCTACAGTCTATTCCACAATGTTTTTCATGTTTATGTAATGACAATGCATGCTGCCATATCTTACTCTGGTAATATTCTGCCTGATTTATTTAGCAGATAGCTTTCTACAGTAAAACACTGGTAATAAAAATGAAGACCTGCATTGTACCATAAGATTATGGATTAAAGAAGTTAGTTACGTTCCCCTACTCAATTAAAAAAAGCTTGGCAGAAGAACAAATATATTTCTTTGCCAGAAATAAGATAGCAAATACGCTTTTTTCAGATTTCTTGTATGACAACTTTTAAGTTGATACAGTTTTGCTGCATACTCCCTATTTCTCATCTACCTCAAGTACTTGTAGCCTTGCAACTGAACATAGACATGCTTTATACTAGACTCATGACAACAGGACTCCAGCTCAAAACTTTCATCATCACTTTGTAACTGGAATTGGAGGAAGCATTGTTAAGAGAAATGCCGTTGCACACCTTAATCTGCAAATTTAAATACTCCATGGACAGAGTGGAAACTGAGCTTTCTTCAGGTTAACTGTGAAGAGGAAAGATGAATTTTGTGGAATTTAGTATTGTGAAGGAACAGTACCACTTAAATGCCTTCCATTAATGTTTAAATACCTGAGTACTATGGTCACAGTAGTAAGGATGGGAGTTATTTTCTTTTTTAATAGCTTAGGGTTTTTGACATACTGCCAAAACTGAACTGGAGTTGGGACAGAATGGGCACTGAAGATTCTGACTTTAGCAATGCTGTATGCAGATGAACTCAAGTAAACTAGAACACGAGAACCTTTTATTTGGAAACTTGAGGTAAAACGCAAATGTAGTAATAAGTTACATTTATTTTAAGTACACTTTCAAAAATTAAAGTTTGTTGTGAGACTCCACTGAAGTAACAGGCAAATTAATCTCAATCTGTCACTTTTGAAATACAATGCAATGAACACAGTTGTTGCTATACTTTTATTGCTTCCAGAGGTTGTCTGGAGTAAAGTATATTCCCTGGGTGCATCATGCTTTTTTGTCTGTCACAGACTTAGCCAAAAGCTGTTAAAACTATTCTTGTAGTTTTAAATAAAGTAGATTCCTATTAGGTAACTTAAGTCAATGGATAAACTTAATTTAGTTGTATCATCTATTTTTCAAAACCCTTTACTTCCTGTGTTTTGTTCAGATGAAGCCTGAATTTCTATCAGATTGAGATCTTACGCTTAAATTCTAACTATGCTTCTTGCTGGCAACACCTGTAGTGTCGCCAGAAACTTTGTCAATTCCCTTGACCTGTTCTTAGTACTGTGCTAAACTAGTGTTGTGTCTGTTTGTGGTATCCGTTTTGTTGTTGCAGTTTCACAGCCACTTGAAATTACTGGAAACCCTATTAGATCTCACCTGTACTATTAATGCAATTAATTTTAATCTTGTTTTAGTGGCATTGGAGTATTTTAAAAACTTAATCAGAAGTAAGCCAAGTAGGTTGCTGTGCATCGCAAAATTGCTTCATGTATTTTCATATAAAAGCTGTTCCCCTTCAACTAAGAAGTGTTTTTTTCCTTACAGATTTTTAGGTTTGCAATATTGTTTTCCTTCAACAAAATTATGTCAAGCTATTTGGAAGGTCAGCTCAGTAAGATGGCAAATTAAAACTAGAGAGCAGGTGATACTGTTAATTGATTTAACAACAGAACTAAATTAGTATTTTGACTTTTCTCTGTTCTGTAATCCATTCTGAAATACTAGTTGTCTTGAATGTTAATAAAAGTTACAAAATCTCTGTTGTACTTTATAGTGTTCCTATGTTTTTGTCTGGTAGTTCTACATGGAACTCTTTCCAAAAATCAAGTAGCTGGTTTGGTTTTCTGAATGTATTAACTCTGGCATATTTCCACCTGCCCCACCCCTGCCCTGCGTGAACACTTTTGGGAGATATCAAAAGTGAACATATGGGCACAGAGTGACACAGCAATAGAAGGATCAAGCTGGATAAACAACCTCTGCATAGAATAACCGTATCCAAAAGTGTGGTGTATGGTTTGTGGTTTTTTATTTTTAAATCCTAGAACTCACTCCTAACTGCAGTAACTTGCTTTGTGGAAAGCTATCTTCTGCCTCCCTTCCCCCCCCCCCCTTCCCAGCAGAAGGTGTGGTGACAAGTTTTTTTTCCTTAGTGACAACAGAGTTTCAGTGATAGGTGCTACAGGACAGGGCAAGAGAAGCTTCGTGAACTCCAGATAATACAGGTTTGCTTCTTTGCGGTGTCTTCTCTGACTTCTTTTACTTTCTGAGAAAGAATAGGTGTTATGATAAGAAGAATTGTATTCCAGTTAACTTCCTTAGCAAAAGATCGAAGTGGGACTACTAGCCTTTTCTTGGAACTGAGCCTTTAAAGTACTTTCAGTACCTAAGCAACTCAGACCTGAGCGACACGAGCATCTCATCTCTCCATTGGTTGGCCTAGTAGAACAACAGAACTTGTTATTTGTCAGTTGTCTGTAAGGACGGTGAAGTACTGCTGTCTAGGAATAAGCTTAGTAAGAGACATCATAATGTCAAAAGTGTAATCTGCTAATATTGTTGGTATATCACTTAAATCTCTTAACTTGCAACTGTCTAAAAAGCAGCTAAGGGCATGTGTTGGTTTTGTTTTCATACTTGCCTTTTTTTTTTTTTATTCTACAGTCCTCCTGGGAGATTCTTTCAGCATGTTGTTTCTTGAAATTTAGGATCATCTCATTTCCAGCCTGAAAGTTTCTCATAACTGTTTTGCCTGCTTACTGTATTAATGCTATCCTCTCACTTTAAGTAATTTTCTTCTCTTGGTGTTTTACCCTTGGCACTTACAGAAAGCATTTGTAACCTTCTTGTTGCCAGGCTAAATAATACAGGCTTTATTAGTCCTATTTATTACCACCTGTAAGAGCACTTTTCTGTTCTTTCAACTGGAATTCATCTCTCTTGACCAAGGTCAAACTGTGATGAGAGAGTATTCCAGATAAATCTTGTACAAAAGCACTGGAGAATTCTCAGTTACTCTGTAATGGTATATATACCTAAGCATTGGTGGTTCTTCCACATCCCCACACCTCCCCCCCTGTTCACTTGCAATATTACTCTGATTAACTGGAACATGTAGTCACTAATGCTTATGTCAACTGACAAGGGCTTGGCTTACAGCAAAACTTCTTAGTTTTAGTACTGGTGTATAGGATCTCCATGCTGCTTGGTATTACTGTACTTCATAGCATTGCAAGTGTCTCGTTAGAATACTGTTCATTGTTTTTGATGCATACTTACTATTTTGGGGGAGGGAAGGATGAGAGGAAAGGGAACTTGTAAGGCAACTTTTAAGTTTTGATAGTTTGGGAAAAAAAAAGGGGGGGGGGACTTCTGAGGGAACAGCTCTGGCTTTAGATAACCATATAACCTGGGTAGTTATGTTGAAATAAGCAAAGCTGTAACAATAATAAAGCTTTCATCTTATTTCATAGTTTCCTTCTATGGGTAATAGTCTGTTCATCATTACAAATACATTCTGCTAAACTCATATGATGATGTATTCTATTTGGATGCTACTTAACAGCAATTGATTGTTTAAATAGTTTTGGATTTAACAAAATAGAAATTAAAGAATGAATGACCTCTCTTCTATAAGCCTGGAAATAGTAGCAAGTGTCCTGAGTTCTGCTGTCAAAAAAATCTTGCACTTCTGGAATCTACTGATGTCCTGTGACTACTGAATTAGGGTTTCAAGATTTAATGCCATCACAAGTTTAACATTATTTCCTGCCTTCAAGTGTTACAAATGTTTAAGTACCCATGCTTACAGAAGCTGTAATTTCCAACTTTTTCTCAACATTGAGCCTCAGTAGCTGTGAATATTTTAAGTCTAGCTGTGTCTAAAAGATGGAAGTACTTTAAACAAAAATATTCATGCTCTAGTGTGTTTGCAGTAACACAGCTTTGAAACTGACAGGGCTAGAAAGCTGTAGTGTAATAGTCCTCATCAAAGAGTACTTGTACTCTTTTGCTAAACTCTGGTTCAGTGGGAATGTCTATCTACATATATTCACAGAGTACACAAATATAGTTTCATGGCACTACTGACATAGTGAAGGAAGGCAGGCTGTCCTGTGAAAAGTATTTGAAAGAACCAGTCTTAAATCTTTGTTTCTCAGGAAAGGAAAGAACCTATTTCTGTAAATGCTGTCAACACTAATGGGATCTTTTTTTAAATAGATGTTTTTTATTTGTTTGTTTGTTTTTTAAAGCAAAGGGACAATTCTTCCTTACTGTGTTTTTGGATCACTTTAGGTTGGAGTACCTTACATGCCTGACTTTTAGCCTAAAATATCTAGTTGCCATCTAAAGGCTAACAGGAGGAGGAAAAAAAAGTGCAGAAGTATGTACAGGTGTTCAGTTCTTATACCACTGACTCTAGCTGTATTGTCATAAATGTTATAGCTGTACCATGAAAGGTAGTTGCTCCCACAGGGATCTCTGCTGAGTTCTGTCAAGGGAAGGTGTACTAAAGATCTTAACCTGCCATGCTTAAGCTTTGAATGGCTGAGGCAAGGAATTCAAGGACCCAGAGTTTTGAGCCCATTAACTCATGAATGCTGCTCAAAGATGGGAGTGTGACAAGTAGAGGAGATACAAACTACTCTATTTCCTCTGATTCTCAGCTTGTGTGAGACATAGCTGAGCTGGGGCTTGTAAGCCCCTATCTTTGCTTTATGTGTATTATCTAACTTTTTAAAAAAGCCTACTTCAGAAGGGTTTGGTCTTTCTGTAGACAATATCAAATGCAGAAAGTGACTAATGCAAGTCCAGACCTGTGGCAGCTAGAAGCAGAAGCTCAACCTATAGTAGAATATAGTGATTTAAATGTCTAAGTTTAGTTAAGTCAAGGTGCATCCAAAATCAAGGTAGTTTTTTACTACTTAATAGTATTCCAGGTTATGGCAACAAACTGTTTAGAGTTGCACCTACTCTTGGTGTGTGGTTGGTGTGTCGTTGGGGAGGTTGGGAAGGTTGCTGGCCTAGCTTTGAAGTAGGAATAATTTTAATATACACATTTGTGATTGACTATCGTCTAAGCTGTTTTGTTCTTTATAGTTGCATAGAGTGGAGTAGCGCTTGTCATAGGAGGGTGGAAGAGAAGCTGGTGTAATTTCAGGTTGCTTCAACAGACTTTGAAAGCTTTTACTGGTGACAATTGGTGATAATTCAAAGTGTTAGGTTTTAAATTGTCTATATAAACTTGTACAGATGCAGTCTTCTATATTCTTGACCAACTCTTGAAGTTTGGTGTGCTGAATTCTAACATGAAAATGGTCTGCACAGGCATTAGAGTGAAACTAATAGTTGTACTCTATCCCTATACCTTCCGAGGTATTTGTGTAAGTGAAGGAGTTCGAAATAATGACATCAAGGTAGAAACTTTGGATAAACACGTGGAGTAGTTGAAAATTATGTTCTACCAAGTACACAAGACTTTGACTTAGTTTTTTTGATTAGAGGAACTAACTTTCCTTTCTAATTTATTTAGATGACTGCACTCACTAGGATGTCTCCCAAGAAATGTAGTTGGGTTTTTAACTTCTATCAGTCCTGTGGTACTCTTTTGGAAATAAAGTGGAGTTCAGCTGAAAAACTGCACAGTGCAGACTGATGGGTCTAATGCCCTAAAATCTGGCTTGTTTAGATTTTCTCTTCTTAGTCTGTACTGTAACTTTAGTAGTAAGTTAAATTGTGTATGAAGAGTATAAGGAAGTGTAATCACTATTAGGCTTAGAGTTAATGGTGTTATGGGGGGGGGGAAAGAGGTGTGTTTGGCTCAGAATGTGTGTCATACTTGAAAATGTACAGAATGTTTATGCTGTCATTTTAATTAGAAAAGTATTCATTATAAAAAATACATGGCTATACCACATCTGAAATGTTTTTCTGGAAAATAAAAAAAGCACCCCTGAAACTTTGAGGTCTTATCATGCAGCTGTTTAATGTAATAAATATTGTCATATTAGTATATGCTAATGACATATGGTGTCCTTGTTAATTGAAACTAGAACACCAGACTGCTGATTTGAAAATTCAGTGTTAGAAGCTTTATATGCTCAACTTTCTAACTAGTCAAAATAGACATATAATAGGAAATAATTGAAACTATTTTTTAGTAGATGCTGCAAGTTTGGTGAGCAGTGTTTTCAAACTATTTAACTTTCACTTCTGTGGAAGAAGTTCATGCTGGGCAGATCAGGCTGTTCTCAAGTTGCAGTACACAGTATTTGTGTCCCAAAACTGTTCTGCCGGGGAGCCTTTAAATACAAGGAAAAACATACAAATAAAGTTTGAGAAGCGTAGAAGACAGACCTAAAGTTAGTACAGTTACTTTGGCATCTTTGGTAGCTAATGGGGGTTAGAGGTGCTAAGAAATAATTGATTGGAGAAAAGATTTATTTCAAAGGCTTGAAGTGGGGAAGTAGAGGTAGTAAAGACACTGTGATTACTAGAACACTTCATTGCTCATTAATCATATGTGAGATGGGGATTTGCATGCTCCTAGCTGGGTATCTTTGATTAGCAAAACAGATATAGGATTAAGAGAGGCTGCAGCCTTTATGAAATACCTAAATTTTGCATTTGATAGGTTAAGATACTGTGCAGAGGGGAGGGAAGGAAGCAACTGTGCTCACTTCTGCGCCTACAGGTATTTTCCCTCTTCTTTCACAAACCTACTTCATATTCTTCCTTTAATCTTTCCCTAAAGCCACTCTGTTCTCTGTGTGTTTTTTTTACTCAGGTGTTATGAAGAGAGTTGTTTTATCTTGCATCATGATGAAGATGCTCTCTCCAGTTAAATATCCTTTTGTCTGTCTTGTCTCCCTTACTAGTGGATTTTATTAAATGGCTTAAAATAAATAGTAAAGAGGATGACATGCGGAATAGTTCTGAGGCTATATGAGTGTCTTGTGGGTATTTTTTTAACAAAAAAAGAAAACAAAACAAAAAAAAACCCAAGACATCTTGCATAGGAGTTAAGTGAAGTTTGCTTCCAGTTCCTTGTCATCTTAATGGTGTGGTATTATTTTTCATGTTTGCAAAAATGTCTTTCAGGAGCATAGGAAGATGGATGCATAGCTTTGCTCCAAAGTATTCTACCTTGATGTACACACAAAGTACTTAAAAGAAACACTGTCTTCCTTTCTTTCCGTTCTTCCTCACCATATTCTTGTCTAATCCTAGACAAGGCCAGAATCAATGTGTTAGTTTGGGGGTGATAGGTTGTAGGTTTGCTCATGAGGCATAGTTAAGCATTAGTGTAGGATAAAAGGTCGCCTGTATAGGAGTCAACTCTTGAGTATTCTGGTTTGGTCACAGAGCAAATTGCAAGAGCAAAGGTTTATCAAATCAACTATTGCAATATCTAGTTCTTAAATAATAATTTTGGTCCTAAGATCAAGCTCTAGAAAGCTTACAGCTCTGCTTATTCTTTATGTATCTTGGAGCTGTGGAGAAACTTTGTTCTTCTGATAAGTGTTCTGTATTACTGGTAGTCTGTGAATCCTTTCAGTACATCAGAGAGCAGCAGTTTAGCTGGGAGGTAACAAAAAGTATTGAACAGATTTAGGTAGCATCTATTGGAACATCTCCTTGCTAGGAATTAAGCAGCTTTTCTTCCAGCTCTGAAGCGAATGACTATTGGCAAGGAATTCAGGCTTTGGCAAACCCGGCCTTGTTATGACCCTGAGGAAAAATACCTTATTAGTGTCAACTTGTTAATCTAACGAACTATAAAATATAAGCATAGCTACAGTTGTTGCTTGTGCAAGGAAAGTGTGTGGATAGCCTGGGAGACAAAAGGTAAAAATCATTTGTGAGGTAAAGCAGAAAAAAGGGCTGGTGGTACCTGCACATAGGTGAAAGAAGAGAGGAATTTGTAGTAGACTTTTTTGTCTGTATTAAAGTTTGGTGATGGTGAGTTCTTGTCTAGCTTAAGATTAAGACTAAGGCTGGCATCCTGCTAAAAAGCGTTTGACAGAGCTTTAATATTTAGATCTGCTCATTATTTAGATTTGCTCAAGTTCAGCATCTTAACCTTCTGTATTCAAGTTCTTGGGACACTCACTTGCCATTCCCATTCTCTGTAATCTCCATGTACAACACCTCATTCCCACAAACTTGTTTTATTTGTTGAGTACTGAAAAGGCACCTATGTGCAGAGTGGAGCAGACAGTCTTGTCAATAAAGTGTGTCATAAAGTTGTTTAATTCTTTCATAAAACTTTGTGCTCTGGCTTTTGACAACTTTCTTCGTGACTGTGAAGGTTGGAACCTTCCTAAAATGCAGTTGTGGAAGCTAGTATTGTATGTTCTTATGTGTAGCTACCATGAAAGAATAGCTCTGAGCACTGTAAAGTCCTGATCCTATCAATGATAGGATCAGCTTTAAGACAGCTTAATCCTTAGTGTTTAACAGGTGTTTCTCTGGGTGTGACTTCCTTTTCTTCAGCTTTACACAGAACTTCTCTTCTGTTTCTCTATACAGATATTTGGTAGGTAGTTTGGTTCATGATTTCATACAAGGTAAATGTCTTTAATTGTGCCTATGTCAGTAATTTGGTATGTGTATTGGAGCTTGCTCTTAATTACATCACTGCAAGATATAATGTCAATATATAAATTGTTTTTCTTTGGTTGAGAAAATGGCATCTGTGGCACATAATTCCAAGATACCATTGGTTTGAGCACTACCCAGTTTAGAAACCTTAAATATGTTTTAATCCCTTTGTTTGTTGTTGCAGTATCCTTATGATAGCTAAAGATCCATATGCAGATGCAGTGCTGAGGAAGCCGGAAACTTAACCTGTTTTAATTGGATTTCTTCCTCAACAACTACAATTAAACCATTTCCCAGATGGTATCATGTGGCATAGGAATCTTGCTATGCATTAGGCCTATGACCTTTTTTGTGTAGCATTTGGATAGAAGTCTTTGTTGAGGAGGATAGCATCGCCTGCTTTTGAGACAGCGTAGGAAAGGAAACCTCAACAGATATCAGCTTTAGTCAGTGCTAAATATCAGTGATTAGGACAACAGAAGGAAAACTCCTGATATCCTCCTGATTTGTCCAAACCTTTTCTAAATGGTATTTTGAAGATGCAAAAACTTGAGACCCATTCTAGTCAAGTAGAAAACAGATGAGTACTGCCCCCCCCGCTTCCCTTGGAAATGTAGATTATTTTTTTAATTTTTTTTAAAGTGTTTCTCTTTAAGACATGCTAGTATGAGTGAACAGGCTTCTCTCTCAACTTCTGGCATTTCTGTGTGTAAACTAGTCAAGCTGAAGCTGAACATTGTCAAAAGGAAGACCCAGTCTCCTCCCTCTTTACCTTGTTTTCAAGGTAGATCTACATAATGCCCTTAGACCTGTAATCTTGGGTTTATCTGTGGTACTTGTCTAACCTGCATGTACAAGTCAACTGTTTTTTGTGTTTATTCTTCCAGCAGTAACTTCTGTAAGCTCTAGTCTCTGAATTTTTTCATTGTAGTGGCTAATTAATGTTCTTTTTTTTTTTTTTTCCTGCCTCCTCACTTCTAGTTGCCTAGAAGACTGTGGAGATCATCTTATGTTAATTTAGACTTTGAGTGGCCAAACCATGTTTTACTAGCCACTGAGCTTGCTAGGTCTCTGCAATTTAAGACAGCTTGGCAAAAATTGATTAGGAACTTGGCAGGGTTCAGGCAACCTGCCATGCTGCAACCTGGGGCATGTATTGTCTAACAGGCTCTGCAGGTAGGACATGGGTATGTACCATATCACTATTTGTCTTGTGCTGTTGCACTTGATTTTATTTAAGGGCTGTGTGTGCCAGATACAAGTGAATGGCGAACTGCAAATAAGGCACCATCTGGTCTATGGGGTGAGAACAGGGAAGAAGCTTGGTGTTGTAATAGTAGGTTCTGATTTCAGACTCATAATGTTGAAGTAAATGGTGCTATGCAGCTCAAAGGCAGCTGGGCATTAAGAATTGGGTAGGGTACGCTTGGAGTGGGTGATGGTTTTGGGTACTTCTTGGTTCAATTGCATGACAATACTGAAATCAAGCTTCTAAATTGAAATTTGCACTAATTGCTGAGCTGACTTTTTTTCTTCACTGGTAATAAATGCCCCCTGCTCCAACTTTGCCACACCTGTTTACTTGGTCTTAATTTGACCACTTACCTGCTAGCTTGTCTTCATTTCTGGCAGTATTGCCTATCTGTACTTCATGAAGGATTCTGTGCTTTCGTTCATGTTGTCTCACAGAAGGTAAAAGCTCCTAATTCAAATTCATTCCCCTCTTCTGAAGAGAATGTTCTTCCTCATGCTTGCCAGGCAGCATGTTTTTTTATAATGTTAGTGAAAGCTTAAGCCACCACACAGATAGAGAATTTTGGCTCCTACTAAACAAGGTTTTCTAGAGGAGCTGAAAATGAAGGACAGATGAGATTTTACTTCTATTGCTTGTGATGGGTTTTGTTGGGAGTCTGCTAGAAATGAAGAATTCACATCAAATGACACTGGGTACAAGTAGCAGAGTTTTGGTCAGAATTTGGCTGCTGGAAAATAAGTTCTTTTCCCTTAAAGAGATACCAGTTGCTCTTATTTAATTTAAAAAAGGAAAAAAGTGAATGTTATTTCCATTCACCACTAATATTAAAGTTCCTGTAGAGGTGAAGTCAAGGTCTTGCTGTAGGATCTGATTTGGCAGAGAAATTTTGGTCTGTGACACAAGTGTACAGAAGAATAAACTGTGAAGACACCTGTTCCTCACTTTCCCCTTCTCTTCCCATTGCTGTGCTAAAAGGGAAAAAGATGTGTCAACAAAGAGACAAAAACTGGTTCGGTATTCTGCAGCTAACATTTGCTATGTTTATATGTGCCTCTTCTCCCTGTGGTATAACAAATCTTCCATGTTACTGAGATGGCTTAAATATCTCTGGGCTGCTTCTTAAGATGAGCTGTTGCTGGCTGACTTGCAGCTATCCAGATTAGACTATTCTTTTACTGAATATCGATTGATTCTGAAGTTTCAGGGTTCTAATGGTTTTGATAATCGTTATATCTGTGTGCAGAAAAAAATAAGTGCTGCAGAATTGACTGAATTATGCAACAGAACTTAATGTGTAGCTGGTTTAAAAAAAATAGAGCACTGAAGGCCGAGAAACTACAGGTGTTGTAAACATGAAAATATTTTCTTGAAGTGTTGAATCCTGGCATTCTGCCACTGAGAGAGCATTCCCTTCCTTCATTAATGAATTTAAGTCAAACCATACACTGGTGGAAAACTTAAATTGAACTAGTTTGGATGTGTTACAAATGGTGACATGGAAGGGTAACAAACTCAGTTTATTTGGAGAACAACAACTTCTTTGATTATTTTCTTTTTTTTTTACAAGGGCAGATTCTTTGAATTAAGTTGTGATGTACCCTTGTAAATAAATATTCTGAGATTGTTTTTATTATAAACTCCATTGCTGATCCTCTCAAAACTGAGCGGAATAGTTGCTGACAACTATCCGAAGATGCAGAACGCTAAACTATAGACAAACAAGAGAATAAAAAGAAATGCTTTCTATTTTTCTTAACTTCTCTTTTGGATGAGGATCTAAGATCTGAATGACACTTGTGTACTTTCGTGAACCAAAATGCAGTCCAAAAAAGAGTGACACAACTTGTAGTATTTCTGTCCTTGATGAACATAAGAGAAGCAAGGCAGTGAGGTGGCAGAACTGAAGAAGGATGCCCTCAAAACAGCATTATATTTCTTCCATGCAACTCCTTTACTTTTTTACCTCAGACTGCAGCTTCTTGTCTTCTAGAGGATGGAGTATAGGAGATAAAGGCTTTTGCAATCTTGATGTTAGTTAGCCCCCTTAACCAGCTTCCAAGAATTCAGTTAAGCAATGAAATGAAGCTATGGATTCCTGTGTACCGTGAGCTGGGGACACAAGTCATACAAACAGACCTGAGACACCTGAGCTCACCTTTATGTCCTCTTAACCATATACAGAATAGAACAGGAGCTGTGGTTTTTTTGCTGCCTTTAAGCTGTCTAGATGAACAGGAATGTTCTGCTGTCTAACTTCTGCAGGTGTGCTTTTTTAGCTAATTTTTGGCCCTCCCCTCCATCCATAGGTTTCTCTTTGTTCTTGAGCTGTTTAAATTCTTGAACAGTCAGTTGTACTGTTGACTGGTTATAAAGCCATGTGCCAGTGATACCTGTGCTTCTCTGTAGTTTTGAGTAGTGCGCTGTTTACTATTTCCGTTTGACTTTTCCACAGCCTCAAAGGACTCGCTAAGGTTCTGGCTATGGTGTACAGGCCAATCCACTGTTTTCCTTTTGAAACCAGTGGTGGGTGCCAGGTCTCAGTAGTCTTTATGGAACAAGGTTTTAAGCTGCTTCTAGGTCATTGAAGACATCTTTGGTTTGCTTTTCTGTAACAGGCCCAGGGAAAGGTCTGTGCAGTCTGAGACTTCAAATTCACCTGACCTGCTTGAAGCAGAGGAGGCTGTTCAGCTTTTGCAACTCAGAATGTCTTCCCACTGTCACAAAACTATTCTTAGCAACACTGGAGCATGTAGTAGCATGTATTTAGATTTTTTTCTTAAACAGAATTTGACCTCTTGACTTCCCCACACTATGTGTTCTCAAGCTATGGTATCTTTTGCACAGATATCTTCCAGTCCTTTCACCAGACAGAATTCAGTAGGTAAGAGTGCTACTTTGCTGGCTCAGGGTGATGGCATGTGTAACCTGTTGGATCACACAGTCCTGACAACCTGGGCGTTCCTCTAGTGAGCAGTGTTGTGCATCGTCTCAGAGGCATTTCAGTGTTCTTATCTCCTGTAGGACCTTGTAAATCTTTAGTTTGAAATCTTTAGTTTCAGGCAATGAATATTCTAACTGCCAATTAGCAGTATAGTTCCCCCTAATTCCAAACCATGAGATCACAAATGAAGGTATCTTTTGCTCCTCTCTTCCTCTTCCTTGCCAAGAATTTCTCTTCCCAGTCTTTGTCTATAGGTCATTGTAGACATATATGCATAGATGCAGTCTAGAGAATCTTAACCTGGTGGTTACATCCTTTCAAGTTCCTAGCCACTTGTTTTGCTGATTGCTGTGAAGGTGGCCTTTGCATTGCCACTGTCTCAGCTAGAAGGCTAAGGCAAGGTCTAAGCTCTTGGAAGGCTGCAAGGGAAAGCTGACTTCTTCCTAATGTAGCAAGGCCCAAAGGTTGCTATAATCTTCTGATGGCTGTTTGTTGTAAAGTCAGTGGAACAGGGGTAACTCCTGCTCCTTTACTGATTTCCAGCCACTCCCCCACCCCCCCCCAGGGAGTCTGTAGCTTGAGTGCATTTACAGCCTACTGGTATTTGAGAAGTTTTCTGCAGTATCTATACCTCTTTTAATATATGGGGTATTTTTGAAATGGTTAAGAAATGCTTCCACTCTAATGATTACAGAGTAGCTGAATGAAAAACCTCTTCCACTGTAAATGAATCTGAGAAGAATATTGTGCTGAAGCTTTTTTTTTCTGTCAGCAATTCAGAAAAATCAGTCTCTGGCTAACAGCTTATGTATTGTCTAAAGTTACCCAGTGTAAAAATGGACATGTGAGCTAGTCCTAAGTCTATAAAGTGTTCAGTGACTGGACTCCTTCGATAATTGTAGTTTACATGCCCATTTTGTTTACTTCATCTTAGTCCAGGTTACTGGATTGTATTTTTGAGGAACTGAAGGGGAGGGAATGCTTTCTGAGCTATATGTGATTGCAGTGAGGAACAGGGCTAGAGTTGTTTCTTTTCCCCTCAGAGAGGTTGTCCTTGGGAGGGATGGGGAGTGTGTCCTTGCACACCTGTACATCTACACAGATCTGAGATCTTGGGTTACTTGAACTGACACCTCTTGCATGACTTACTAAATGCTTCTGCTGAAAATACTATTTTCTGATAGTCTGTTAGTGTCTTCTCTGCATGTGTTTATATCTGGCATGATTTTGATTTTTTTTTTCCTTTCCCCTTTCTTCAGGGTATCTCTCATGCTTCACCTTTTGCCTTTCTCCTCTTGCTCACAACTCAGAATATATTTTGTCATTGTGGTTGGAAATTCTCACTTCTCAGCAGAATGAGAGATCTCTAACATAATCTAAGATCTTTTAAAAGGAGGTTGGACCAGATGATCTGGAGAGATCCTTTCCAGCCAAGGTTTTTATAATGATTCTAACTTAACTCTTGTACTCCACTTGAACTCTGCATCAAAAAGGCATCCAGTCTGCAGAGGAGTTTGTCTCTGTGTGCTGTTAAACTCAGCTTGTCTTCCCATCAATATCTTAATGTCTTCCAAGAGAACTGATAAAAGTGATGCAACTGTTTAAGTTTATAGAAATTATGTACTGGAAGAGGTGTAGAAACCTCTTTCCTTACCACCTAACATGCTCATTTTAAGAAGAAACTTCCTTGATACCTGCTTGTCTTGTCTTCCCAGCAGTGAGGTAATGTTACAGTAATAGGAGGCTGTAGGATCTTGTTTGTCCTGAAGATTTTTCTGTATATACTGAATTTGCTTTGGTTAGTGTGTCTGTGCCTGTATTTCTGTGTGTGTAGGGTTTTTTTTTTGTTGTTTTTTTTTTTTCCTTTAGCATCGGAGGGGGAGAATACAAAAAGAATACAGTTCAACCTAATTAATGTATGATTCAGTGCAATTTTTTGTGGTTTCTGTACCAAGAGAAGTTAATCTGATAAAAGTCACTATGTGAATTTTACATCATTAGATGCAGCGCAGCACGTAAGCCTTAGTGTATTCTAGCATCTTTACATCATGTAGACAAGCTTATGGCTATTCATGGGGAGAAGGTAGAAGTGGAAACAAGTAAGAAAATAAGTGGTAGTTTCTTCTTTCTATGTTGGAAGAAGAAAAGCTTGTCATTCCTTAAGGCTCAATGCTTTCATGCAGCTGAATAACTCAGGGTTTGCATAAACGCAACCAAAACATCTTACTGTACCTTACAGCATCTTGCAGCTTGTGGGACGGTATCTTCTTCCCTTGTTTGTGTATAGAAATGTGCTGTCAGGAAGAAGGGAGGGTTAGTGAGAATTCCGGAGAGGTCACAGAAAATTTTTCTAGGAAATCTCCAGTATGTTGTTGTACCGACTTCCTAAATTATTCCATGAAGTATTCCTACAAGCAGAAGGGGCAAGAGGCTGCTAAACTGAAAATACAAGCTTCTGCCTGCATGGAGCTTTGACATGAAAATTACATTTGGAGGTGAGGACCGCAGTTGAAAAAGAACTGCGCAGAGTGGATAACTACTGAATTTAGGGAGTATAGTGAGGAAGAATATTGTGTCAAAATCAGCTGTACAAGACTCAGTTTAAAGCAACTAAGTGGACTAAAGAGTCATCTTAATTTCTGAGTCAGCTGGTGAAGTAGTAGAAGTAATTGAATGAGTGCTTGCAAGTGCTTGCTTGCAAGGCAAGAAAATAGGTGTGTATGTTTGCAGGTAAGTGAGGAGAACCTTGTAAGCAGTGAGCAAAAATGAGGTGCAGCTATGAGATCAGTTTAAAATGAAGTAATGTAGGTCCAAAACAATTCAGCAGTTACTGAACCATATACAGTAAGTTCTTCAGTTTAGTTGCAATTAAAATCTCAACTCTTAAATGTGTATTGTATGTGTATATATTTAGAATGTTGCTTCTACTGTAACTGACTAGATTTGTCACAGATACAGTTGATCAAGTAAATTAATGTTATCTAGATTGAAGTGAGGGAATACAAATCTGAAATCTTAGACTTAACATTTACTGATGAGTACACTGAACTCTGGGTTATGGCTGGCAAGATGTGCAAATTGCTTGAAGAAAATGTTCTGAACTTACAAGGCATATAAACATCCTCCTGTCTTTTCATTCTTGCCCCCCTTTTGCCTAATACTGACTTCAGGGCAGTAAGTCTTTGCAATGTTGAGAAGCTGGATTGCTGCAGCAGCATTAAGTAAGGCACTTTGTTGGGGCCAAGGTACAAAAGAGACAGTATGCCGACCAGTGTACTTAGGTCAACTCCAAGCAGACAACGGGTGTTATAATGGAGTATTACAGGCAGAGGTGCTAGGCATATCCATAAATATTCAGGAAATTGGAGTGCAAGAGCTTGAAAAATTCTTGCACTACCAAGACTCTTCCAAAGACCTTAAAAAAAACCCCAAAAACCAGAACAAGCAAACACCCCAAACAAACAAGTTCTAGGGCTCATCCAAGTAGATTAAGGAAGCCCTTTCCTTGTGAAAGTGTTCAATTCCGTTTTTACAGGGGTTGTTACTGGTTTGCCTTGTTACAATCTTAGTGGCCTTAGACCCTATTGGAATGCTGAAGTTTACTCATTCTCTTTTCATCTCTGTAGCCTACATCACAATAGGCTACATTACAGTTCACAGTATTCTTCAGGGAGTGATTTTGGTGTTAAGTAAAAGCTGATACAGGCTTCTTCTGCAGTTGTCCGTTTCCTCTGTTTGTTTCAAAGACATGGAGAAGTGTCAGTCGCTTCCTGTTGGCTTTTCCATGAGAAGAAAGGTATAAAGGCTTCACTGCAAGTTGAGGGGAGGCTTTTGTATCTTGTGTTCCTGTGGAACCTAAGTAATGTGTTGGCTATATATTAGCTATAGTGTTTGTAATAGGTACATTAGGTCTACAGAAAATAATTCTAGTTGCTTTCCTGTACAGTAACAAAGATGACTGTTAATGGTAATCAAACAGTGTTTACTAAAACTCAAGAATATTATGCAAGATAATAATTAGATGCCAGTGCTGTTAGATGTCTTCAGAAGATACGTTGTGGATTTATTTAAAATGCTGGTTTTTAATCTAAACAGTCTGCTTATGAGGAGAGCATCTGTGGGCGAGTGCTTTGGCATCATTACAGCTAGGAATATGGAGTTGTGAAACATTAACTAAAATGGCTTGTTTACAGAAAACTTTATGCTAGAAGAGGACCTGAACTTAGAATTCTCAAATTGCAAAGCCTGTCAACTGGAGCACAGAGGGTTGATGTACAGTTATAGCTTTTTCTTATTGTGGGTGTGGAGAGAATGCTCAGTGTAGTTGAGGAAATAGTCTTGAAATGTGACAGGACTGCACTGGCGCATTCGGCTGATCTACTGGGTTGTGCATCTCCTTTGAATTTAGGTATCTAAAGAGGGGAAAGAATAAGCCAAGTGCTGGGAGTGAGGCTTACAGATGGCAGCACAAGTCTGAATGAGAACAGTTCAGATTTAGGAACCTCAGGGCTCTTTTCTTGTCATTCTAGCATGTGGAAGACAGAGTTGTGACCCACTGAAAAGATGTCTTCCCTACTGGACTAACTGGGCACGTGGTATTGTGTGGCTTCAGATGCTTGCAGTGAGATGTAACATCAAAACATTAACTTAGAGGTCATAGCCAAATCTTGAAGTGGTATTGTATTCAAAGGCAAACCGGGAGTCATAGTAACACACTACACAATAAGAAATGCAGTTGAGTTGAGAGGTTTCAATATAGAAGGTAACTCTGTACATCATCTTGACTTGACAGATGCCTTGCAGGATAAAACAGCTGCCATTTCATTCTTCTACACAGCTGAAATTATCATGTGTGTGACAGCACACTGCTGTATAATTTCTAAGCACAGACTACTTAAAGTGGCTGGCTGACCCAGACAGATCAATGTTGAACTAAAGTTTCCCTAGACAGCACTAGGATTGCCTGTGTGATTGGTATCTTCTTCAGCTAACTCTTCTGGTGTTTTGTGGAGGAGCCCATGTACTGGCCTTAAGTGGGAAAGCATGTGGCTGACTTAGCAGAGCTCTAGAGTGAGCACTGCTCTTTGCAGAGTGAAACCTGCTGGAATGCATGTTCTTATAGTCCATACGAGGTAGTACAATAGATCTATGGCAACCATTTTATAGTATGACTCATAGTTTGACATTAGTACCCAATTTCAACATCAGTTGACCTTTGTACGGGAGGGCACACTACTCCCCCTTTTCAGAAAATGCACAAAATGTGTCTCTGCCGATGTTTATGAAGAGATGGTTTTTTTCATTTGGTGTTTGAATACAAAGAAATAAAAGAATGCACAACAGCATTTGACAGTGCCTGTGATCAACTTCAGCTAGACCCCCCCCAGGCAGTGCTGGAAGCTTCGTCAACTTTCAGCCTGGTTAATGCTAGGCTCCTTGTCTTCCATCTATGGTGTGCTCTGAAGAGAATGCTACCACTTACACTTTCCTCAACCTGACTAATCTGGCTATACCAGCAAGCTGGCATAACTTCCAGCTATAGCAGGCTCTTTCTGTTCTACGGTATATCCTTTTGTGCTCTAAAGTATAAGAAGTTGTAGACTAAAGGTATCATATATTACTTAAAAGCTTTAAACCTTTTTGTTAGTGGGAATATTTGCTATGATTAAGGAGTTAGGATAAGAGAAATAATTATGAAGAGGGAAAGCTCAGCTTCTGAGGAGTAGGGTTTACAGCTTTCTCAACTTACCAGTCATCAAGACTTTTAGCTATGAGGTTCATTGAAGAGCTGTATTTTGTGGGATTGTGTATTTTATGCTCTGTTTATATTCTTTCAAATTCCTAAGCATAAGGTAAAATAACCAGGTGAAGACAATGATTTGCTAATTAATCCTACTTTCTGTTTTTGCTGTCTGCTGTTCTGTTGGACCCCTTAGTGGAAAGAACATGAACTTTCAAAAGATGCTTTTGACTCCTGTGGTGTGGGGATTAGGATGGATAGCAATACTTCTGCCTAAGTTGTATTCTTATTTGATTCCCAGAGCTTATTTAAAATACTTCTGGCAAGCTAACTGGGATCCTGAGAGTTATTTTACTGGAGGCATTCAAATTTGAACTGAGCCTTAGTTATATGCAGCTGAAACGTTTTAAACTTTTTCATGGCAGACTTCTTGCTTACTGTGCTATAGATATAATAGATACTGGATCAGAATATAGAATGTTGTGTTCTTAAACTTGGGTTCTTTTCCTTCTTGTGGCTTTTTTCACCTGCAAATAATTTTTTTTTTTTACCAGGTTCCACACAATTAGGAATAGTAAAACTGGATTTGCTGGTTGTGGTTCTGTTCCTATGCTCTCTGCATAGAAATACTAATTTAGCACAGGATACAGAAGTTACCTCTCTTCACTGAGTTGCTGAGAGAGGCTTGATCTTGAAATACCTCTGAGGACTGCAGCTGGGTGTTATGGTAGTCTTCCATAAATAACTACCAAAATAATATCTGTGGACCTCTAGCAGTCACAAAGCAGTTCCAAAAGTAGTAATGCAAAGCCATCGTATTGATTTTTTTCCCAATAATTGTGTACAGTCGTTAATTCTTCTGTCTCAAATACCTTTTGCACTAATTAAGCTCTCGTGAGCAAGAACTTCTTGCTTATATAGCTAGGTCTCTTCTCCTGAGTTACTGTGTATCTTTCTTTATGTAAATGAAAGTTGCTTAAATCTGACTAAAGAAAGATGCTGTTTTAAAAGCACAGTAGTTACTTCTGTAATCTTGTTGGATACTGCTGCTTATTCCTGAATCTGGCATTGTCATCTCCCACAATTAGAGTTAAAATACTTAAATACTGTTGCTCTCTATCAGGCATTGAGTATTACTAGTTAGTGTGTTTTTCCTTAATATTGACAAATACAGGTTCTTCTAAATCACAGTTGTCTTGCCTCCTTAAAATAATTAGAGAAGCCTGCCAGAAAGGAAGCGTGTCATTATAGAATCGTAGACTAGTTTGGGTTGGAAGGGACCTAATCCAATAGGTCATCTGTATGCTATATATACTGAATACTGGTTGCTCTGTATTAAGCATCCAAATGCTCTTGAGAAGAATCTTGGTCCATGTGTCTTAACTAAAAATTGTTTAAAGGTTTTTGTCTTAAGTTTTTGCTTAAACAATAGCATTTTATATTTGCCTCTTGAGGCATGGCTGTGAGTTTTCATGCCGCATGTCTTATGACTGTATCTCTCTTGTCTTTCAGTGAATGATAGTGTCTAGAAAGGGTATGTCCCTTCAGGAGAGAGGTGCCAATGTCCAACCGGCCTAATAACAATCCAGGGGGGTCACTGCGACGTTCACAGAGGAACACTGCTGGGGCCCAGCCACAAGACGACGCAGTAGGAGGAAGGTATGACTGTTATCTATGAGTGTGTTAACGTATAAAAGCAAAATTGATGTGATTTAATTAGAGAATGAAGTTTTCCACCCTGCAATCCAAGCACTGAAACTTGCGTGAAACCTTTTTGCTCCTGAAATGCTACCCATACTGTTATTGCATGGGATGAAAACATGGATAAGTCTCTATTGTGCATGTTCAGCTAGAATAGCAGTAGTAGATCTATGAGGGGAAAAGTTTAACTGACACATAGTCCACAAATCACAGGTAGTAACAAATTACTTCCCCCTCTTTCTTCCCTGGTAATAAAAACATGTGAGGGGGACAGGGAGACTGTGGTACGTGAAGTCTGGGAAAATTTGTGTCCCTGTTAGAGAAGACTGAATAACTGGCACCTCTCTGTTCCTTTGCACTGCGTATTAATCCTGTACAGCTTTTGAATTATTCAAAACCAAAATGTTTGTCATCCTTTAATATACTTATACCAGTGAGCAAATGGACCAGGTTGTATTTGTTCTGTAAGTGGTTGCCTCTACAATGCAGAACAAAGAAGATTCTTGAAACTTCCCTATGGATGCTGACTGTGTAATTATTGCCATGTCCTTTGAGGAATTAAGAGTCTTCATCTGAGTGAAACCTGTATGATATGTTTTCCTTTAATTTTGTTAAAATATTGGTCTAATGAAGAAAGGTTATAGTGTCATGGTAGGCAGCATCTGTCTGTATTCTACTTCCTCAGAGGTGTTACTGGTGCAGTTGTTTGAATATGTGTATCTTGGGCTTGGGTTTTTGGTATAAGAGTATTAAAATACTGGAGGTCAGTGGCACAAAATGAAGTTTTTTACTATGAAGGAATCAGGCTATAATGTATAATGAATATGAGGTGTATTTCTTACTAGTATAACATCTGAGAACAAGGTCACTGTTGAATAGATGAAGGAGGCTAGACGTTCTTCTAAGGAATGTTGAGGGGAATAATTCTAACTGAAATGCAGCACTTTTTTTAAACTAGTCTCTACTGTACAAATGGAAAAGCACATGATAAACACAAGGCTTCTGTAGCATAAGGAGAAGGAAGTTGCTACCTTATGTAGCTGATTATTTTGCAAGCTAGAATTGTTTTTGGAGAATACTCCTCTTTGAGGCATGGTGAACTGTTCATTCCATTCTGTCTATTCTGTGTTATCTCTACATCTGAATGGGTGTTTAAGTTAGATATTGCCCAACTACCTCTTTCATTTTACACTGAACTTGACCTGGGGTAAATAACCCTCTCCCTAGAATAAAGAATTAGAGGCGATTTATTTGGGCGTGGAGTGGGGGATTCTTCTTTGGATATCTACTGTTTATTCAGATTTTATAGCAGAATGCCAGGGAGAAGCTCTACAGCGAGTCAGACAAATTGAAGAATTTTAGGGGTAGCACTATTGTCTTATAAGAAAGTTACTCATCCAGTGTTTTGGTGTATTGTGATCTGTTAATTATGCTATCACACAATGATGCAAGATGCATCTTGTCTTAAATGACTGTACTTCTTCCACCTCTCACCAAACCTGTATTGGTCAGAGTTCCATGAGCAAGAGTGTATTGCACTCCTGAACTATGTTAGACCTTTATCAGAACCAAAGCTCTTTGCTTAAGTAAAGTGGATGGAAGCTTACACTCCTCTGAAAATGCAGGCTCTTTAGAACAGGACCTCCCCTGCCTTTCTATCTCTGAACAAGCACTTTTGGCTGGCAAAGCATATGAAAGGCCTGGATAAAGCATGCTGGTTAATAGAAACTTTATAATTAATTAAGTTTCTTTTACTGTCTTCTGTATCTCCTCTTCAGTAAGCTGCTGGGCAGAAATAGCCACTGTACAAGGAGCAAACTAAGACAGATCTATCAGGTCCTTGAAAAATTTGTAGATGAAATGGGAAAAGACAGGCTCTCAGATAACAGTCACTTATTCTCTGGTTGCCTGTCTTTAAACACAAACTTCAGGATTCATCCTTCCACACATCTAGCATGCAGTGCTATTGTTCTAGTTCTGCTGCTGAACAGTACATAGGAGGGTCAAGAGTTCACAGCTTGATGCACCTTCTTCATTATGCCTTGCTCTACTCTGGTGATATATGCTGCTTTGGCTGCTATATTTGAAAAACAAAACCCCCAAACAACGCAAAAGCAAACCCCCCCCCCAGCAAACACACCTTTTCTTACATTAGTTTTTTGGAGACACTTTAGACACTAACTTATTTCCAGTCTCTTTCTTGCGTTTGTCATCCATGAAGTGAAACTCTTCAATGTCAGCTGTAAAATCATTTAAATAGAATGGATGAGCTGTGGGAAGAGTGGTTTCAATAATATGCTTGTATTGTGCAAATAACTATGAACTTACGATGCATCTATGTTAATGTTTTAGTTGGGAATGTTATTCTAAAGCAAAACTGTCATCCTCACCTGCTGTGCTTTGGCTAACATTATGGAATGGTCTTGGAGCACTTGAATTATAATCTTTTTGGATGAAACTAAACCCGAAGTTGTGCTCTAGGAGAGCAGTTCATGCATCCTGCTTGCTTGTGGTTGTAATTTGGTCTGCTTTGAAGTAGAAATCACTGAAATGCATAGATGGTGGACATTGGTCCTTAATGGCAACTATCGTGCTTCACAGATTTTCTTCTGTTGATCTACTCGATGTAGTTGTACAGACAGTATGAGATTTTATTCAGGCACTTTTAGATACATGTGTTTCTTAAAACCAAACCAATACAAAAATATACACACCACACCCCCCCAACCCCACACAAAACAAAAACCCCTGTGTTGTAGAGGGAATTAAGCAGTAATGTGAATCTGTAGGAGGTTGTTGCTTCATGCCTAAAATTAGCCACAAAGTTTATAAGCAAACTTAAGGGCCACACCTTCTAAAGGTTTGGAGAAGGTTACTTCACTTTGGTCATAGATATGCAATCATAACCCTTCAAGCAAGGACAAGTTTCAATACTGTCTGAACTTGTGTACTTGATTACATTTCTGCTTTGTATAAATAGCTTTCTAAATGTTGGAAATGCAACAGCTTTTTTTCTTAAAGCTTTCTTGTTGCTAAGGTGCACACATTTTCAAAATACAGATTAAGTGACAAAAACTTGGAGAGTTTCTGCAGTTTGTCACTCATACTGTAATTTCAGACTTGGATGTGAAGTCCACTAATCTAATGTAAGCAAGTGGTCGTATAGCCATTGGTAGTATAGCCAAATGGCTTTGTAATAGCATTAACTTTGCCTCTGTGTCTTACACTCTGACTGGAGTAAACACTATGATAAACCTCAGTTGAGGAAGGTGTTAAAAAGGAGAGAGGCTGGACAATTATATCACTTCCAAGCTGAAATGCTAATGCCAGTCCTTCTGTAGTCTTTGACCCTTTTGCAGCTTAAAGATCTTTTGTTAAAAGTTTATCAATTTAACTTGCTGAGCAGCCACTGTTCACTGGCATGAAGAGTTTGGAAATTCCAAACTCCTCTCTGGTCTAGTATGTAAAACCTAAGTGCAGAATCTTCCTCCTGTGACATCTAATACTGGCAGATTTGGCTTAAACTAGAAGCAAGAATGCAAACCCATTTTCCTCTAGACTGGGCTTATTTGATGTCACCCTAATAACATCAATACTTTCAGTCAAAATTAGTGGGGGAAGCCTGTGATGTTTTTTTCTGCTGGAGTTTGCTAGCAATTTCGCACTCAACATAGTAACTTGGTATGAGCTTTGAGCGTTTGATTTTTACAGTTGCATTTGTTTAAAAACAAACAATGGTACTAGGTTCACAGACAGTGTAGAAAGATTGTTGCAGCACAAATTGGAAGTAAACTAATTGTCTATGATGTATGCTTTTCTCTAAAGGATGCAAGGGATGTGTGTTTGAAAGCAGGTGTATAAACTGATGAACTGTTTGTTTTCCCCTCTGTGTATGCACATAACCAAACTGGCCTTGGTGAAGTTGGACTAATGTGATTCTTCACTTTTTGTGAAGTGAAGTAACTTTGTGCTTTGGATGACTTTCTGCTCTTGTGGATATTACAGTTCTTACTGGCTTTACTACCAGATTGAAAAGTATTCAGTGTTATCCTCCTAATTTAGAATTACAGTTGCGATGGCACCTTCCTATTTGTACAGCATGAACTCTTGTCTGAACTACGTCTAAGGAAGCAATAATGATACTAAAGCTTCCCTTTGCAGCAGTAAACCAAAGAAGAGTGGGAAGCAGATGCATTAATGAGAGCACTGTTTTCATGAGGGCAGAAGAAGGGGGTGGAAGGTACTTACTGTCACTTTCTTAACTCTATCCACATTGTCACCATGCGTGTTGAAGAATTGTGCCCTTGTGGCTTAAGTTCCCAGTGATGCCATAGTATTTACTTTGAATGGGAGCAATTTGGAAGCGATATTGCGAGGCACACAATAAGATCTTTTCTGAAAGTGGTGCAGTTGACTGTTCCTTTCAGTTGTGAGCAATGTTTCAGTGTATTGGTATGGAGTAATGGAAGTGGTCCTCTGTACTAAGAACTATTTACTAGTGCTGCAAAAATGTTTTAATTTTTTTAGTGGCATGAAATGACAGTGGCGCTTATTTTTTTAATCTGCATATTGTCACTTCTGAAATCTTTAGGAATAGCAGTATTTAAGTAGGATATAAATTTGACATAAATGACTGCTATGCTCTTGCAGTTGTGTATGAAAGTATGATACTTTATAGAAGTTATAAGATTTTGGAATATAATATATATATAAGTTCTTGCGCATTTGGGATTGAAGGCTAAATGAGAAATGAGAGATCCTTGTTAGCTGCATAGAGGGCATTGGTATAAGCAGGATCTGGAAGACACTTTGGACTGACCTTTTTCTAATACTAAAGCAAGAAGAATGCTTTTGTTAGTTATACTACTTTTGTTCTGAACAGGATTTATAATACATTAACTGTTAACATCTTACCTGAGACTTGGTGTAAAACCTAAATTTGTTTGAATTGGTGGGGAAGATGGTAGAGTATTTCTAGGGAGAGAAAGTAAGGTTTTTTTATACAGGTTATTTCATCTGTGCTACTGCTTTTTTTAATCTCACTTTTGACAGAAGTAAAAGCATGTTTAGTTTTGTAGACTTCGTGTTTGGAAGCATTTAATACCTCACGCTCAGCTGCTGAGGAACATGACTTAGATGAAACACATTGTTTATGAACTAACTTCAAAAGTAATGTTTTTTTTTTAATATGCACAGAGTAACTCTTTGAGGACAGGTTCTAGTTGGTTCTTTATTATGATTTTGCTAGGGAAGGCTAAGGGCTGGCAGTTTCCATGAGATTTTTTTACATAAACACTGCAAACTAAACGGTGGGTCACTTATCAATTTCTGTACGTGTGTTACTCTAAACTGAGTGTCTTCCTGTGAATTAAAATGTGTATCAGCAGACAGCTTTGTCCAGTTGAGTGAAGCCTTGGAGTAGATTATGAAACTGTCTTTAAGTTGTGGGGAAAAAAAACCAAGGAAAAAACAAAAAAACAAACCCCAAGAAAAAAAACAAAACAAAACCACTTGAAGGTGCAGCAAGTGCTCAGTCTTCCTGGACCTGCCCCTGTGAATGGAAGTGGACAAACGCAAGCTCATAAATACTTAGCTTATCATTTTTCATCATTAGTGAGGGACTTAGCAACAAGTATTTTGAGAGGCTAGAATATTTGTTTAAATGAAGCTTCTGAGTGAACAATACATTAATGGAAAAGAATCAAGAGCTTGTAACTGGCTAAGTTGCAAGTTAAAAGCCTTAAATCATGGGCAAAAGTATGGGTAGCTTACAACCTCTTTTACAAGAATCAATCTTCTAGCTGCCCACGTACCTTTCATAGCACTTAGTTCTCCAAGTGTTACTCTTTCTGTTTCTAGCTCATCAGACTATTCTAACTACCTTTGTATGTAAGTTAACTTTTAACGAGACCTTAAGCAAGCTATTACATCCTTAATGTAAATTGGGACAATGATATTTGTTAGTTGGTGCATAGTTAAAGTTGTTTTAACTTAATCCTGCAGTCTCTCCAAATTGTCAGTCTGCTTGCCATCATATAAATCTTAGAGAAGGGGAGTTAATGTCATGCTCCTTTTAACTGATATGCTACTGCCTGTACAGTTGCTATTGTCTTGTGTACCTTCTCTTTGCAACATGTGAGGTGAATGATTAGACTCAAAGAATGAGAAGTTGAGAGCACATTAGGGTTTTAAAAATAAAATTTAAAAATATTCTCATCAGTTTTGATTCCCCATTTGTTATGCTTCTAGTGTAACCTTTCTGCTCTGGCTATGTGTGTTATTTCTACTGGTAGTTTGATGGATAAAGAAAATAAAGCAAATGCAAATAGTCTGCATGATACAGTATTCACAGTCCCCAGGATATGGTTGTAGCTTTATTGGTCCACATAAATTGGACATTGTTATGAAATTATATTTGTAAAACTTGTAAGAACCTGAAGGGTTTAAAGGTGAAAGGGGGGAAGCCTGGAACAAGTGGAAAATCTTCAGTGCATGATTTAAGTACTTGATGTTTTGCTTTAGCCATATTTTCATTGAAAAGATCTTCAATTATTTGTTCTGTGAAGACTTAAAGCACTTAAGTTGAATCTAGTTCTAATTAAAGCAAAACAAAAATCTTTAAAGGAAAATAACCTTTAAAATATACTTCAGAATAAATGAACCCTGATCAGTTAGCTTACATAAAAAAATTAGATTCCTGCCAAGTGTAAATTATGTAATAATGTCTGTTACTCCCATAATAAAAACATTTCAGGGGGAAAATTAAATTTTACGCCTTAATCTTTTGTTGGGAAAAGGAAAATCCAAATACTTAGGATTAGGTGAAACATTGCCAAGTTTACCTTGATGGAGTTTGCTATTGTGCACTGAAGATCTAACTTATATTTTACTTGCTTTTGATAGTAAAAATGATTTCTTTTAGTATGAGAAATAAAAACAAATTACTAGAGTATGGAGAAGATGCTGTTAATTTAATCTTTTAAGACTGTTACGCTCTTAGAAAGATGAGCCACAGGAAATGTTTTGAATATGTGCTGTGTAGGTGCATTCGTCTGAGTAACTGACTAAATGAGAATACTTAGGAAGAAAACAGAGGAAGGAAAGTTATCAAGAAAAACAGTCATATTACTGAAGTTTTACCATTTCGACTCTGTAAGCAAATTATCATGTGGTTATCACTTAGGTGATTATGCTTGGTACTTTTTTTCCTTATAAGGTTTATGTTTAAGTTTGTATTGAAATCCTTAAGAGGGTGGTGAAACTTTCTGGTCAATAGCAGGCTTTAGCTCTGCCTTTGCTACTAGATTTCTGGCATTTGGTTGGAAGAAGCTATATGAAATCTTGTGGAACTCTTCTACCTCTTCTTCCACTTACTCTTTTGGCCTAAACTTTTTAATGTTTGGGGTCATGGGTTGGAGCAGGACGCTTAAATCCAAAGTCTATAGTTCTCCCCTTTCCCCCATATGATTCAAAGATATTTGCATAGCTCAACTCAAAGGACTAGATAGCATAGGTTAATAGCATATAAACATATAATCAGCAGTTCTTTAACCTTGAAACGTTGGTTCTTCCATCATTAGTACTAGGCTAGTTTGAGATTTCATTAAAAGTTAGCGATGCTTGGAGTTTCTGCATAGGTAGGATATGAGCAGTAGAGTTTTCTTGGTGAGTCAGGAAATGTACAATAAACCATTTTTTTGCATGCAGCTGAAAGCTACTAGGAAGACCTCTTGTATCTTATCTATGTGAAACTCATTACTTTCTCTGACATCACAGGTTTTCTGTCTCATCCAACTGCCTTCATTGGTAGCATGCATTTCTTCGTTCCTCTTCAGCTGTTACCAAACAGCTCTCAAACCTTTGAATTGGTGGATCTGCAGCCAGAAAATAACTGGCAGGGTTGAGCTTTCCTATCAAGTGGAACTGCTTGCATTCCCTTTCAGAGCATTTGATTTTCTTAAACTGAAGAGCAGAGACAAACTTGTAAACACTCATAACTGGATAAAGTCTTAATGCATAGAATCTTGGAGTTGATGAGTATATATCCGTTTCTGAGAAGAGGTCTTTGACAGGTGTTCTAGTCTTGTGCCTTACTGTGCTAGCTTAGTGCTTAAGTAAATTATTCAGCACTCTTACACACCAGAAAAATTTGAATTTATCTGCACAGCTCAGGTGTGAGAAGATGTTTTATTCATTTAAAATGACTAAATAATTGTGTGCTTTACAGAACAGTTACACTGGTAGTGATTTGTGACTGCACCAGGTGATTGTTTTGAAATATTGCTTTAATGCTAGGGGTTGATATGGAAAGGTTTGAAGCTGTAAACTAATATTTGTAAATGGTCCAAAAAATAAATGATAATTCCACCTACAGGTTTGTATCTGTATCTTGGAATCCTGATAGCTTTCTGTTTTGACTTTCTGCTGACAGGTCACATTTAGGGCAGGCAAAGCATAAGGCACATAGCCCTCCTGAGAGTAGAAAATCTATTTCAAAGACACCCAAAGTGCAGTCTAATACTACTTCTGAGCAGTCCAAGGGACACTTTTCTAAAAGGTAATTGCGCTTCATATTCATATGTTAACTAGTGTTATCTGCACTTCACAAATGTGTATAATATATCCAGTTATGCAGAGTTCTTATCTGTATGACTACTACATTTTAACTAATCTAGGTATTGCATTCAGTGGATATATTTCAGTGTTTCACATTCTGTTTATGTTTTGTTTTTCTAACTCACCAACTAAGAGCATTCCATCAGTGCTGGGGAGGAAATTATTTCTGCATAACTAGTCCTGGAATACTTGCAAGGTCTTTCTCCCCTTTTCCTGCTTCATGTTGGGGGAAGATTGCCCAAGGAGTTCTGAGCAATGTTCAATATTAATTGAAACATGTAATAATCTAAAGTATGCGTGTGTTCAAGGGTAATCATCTTGGCCATGCTTTGTCTGCTTTTTATATGCTTATGCTATATTCACACTGGAACAGTTTTCTATCATGTTGAAAATTTTGCCATTTTTGTGTGTGATTCATTACCTCAATTTCAAGATTGATGAGAAACTATCCTTTCATTAAGAGTCTACCTTGAACTAGAATCCAGTTATGACTAGTTATGCATTACTGAACACTCCTTATTCTCTTATGGAACTTATGTTCTCAAACATTTGGATAATAGCTTCATGGCTTGTTTTTTGTTTTTTGTTTTTTTTTTTTTTCTTTTTAATCGGTTTGATGTATCTATAAAAAAAATCAGATAGTAAAATTTATCCAAGTTACCTCCTATCTTCCTCTTTAAAAAAAGCAGTGTACTGTGCTTTTATTTTGGAATTTATTTTAGTTTTTATGCTAGCAAAGATTCACAGTATGACTTTCTGGTACAAGCATGTTTTTCTTTTTTCTTGTTTCAATGTAAACTTGGTAATCAACAGTGTTTCTTACCTATGGTTTTCTTTATTATTAGAGAATGCTGACATTTATCTTGCAAAACTGTTGCAACTATGAGGTTTCTTGAGTTCAACACTAATGCTGTTCCTGCTTGCTTCTACAGAGGCTGTAGTTCATCTGCCATTTTAATACCACAACAAGAAGATCCAGAGAGAGTCAATACTTCAGAAAAGCAAAAAACGGGGCAAGTGCCTAAGAAAGACAATTCTCGAGGAGTTAAACGCAGTGCTAGTCCAGATTACAGGAGGACCAATTCTCCTAGCTCTGCTAAAAAACCCAAAGCACTTCAACACACTGAAACTTCCTTGGAAACTAACAAGCCACATACTAAATCTAAGAGAAGACACTTAGACCAAGAACAGCCCAAGTCTACACAATTGCCATCAACAAGTAAGGCTCACACCAGAAAGGGTGGAGCTGCTGGTAGCTCCCGAAGTCAGAAAAGGAAAAGGACAGAGAATCTGTCTTGTATAAAGAGTGGTTCAGCAGTTGAATCAACTGGCGCTGAAGAGAAGTCAGCAAAACTCTCCAAGCTGGCTTCAAAATCGGTGACCTCAGCCAAAGCTGGGTGTAGCACCATCACTGATTCTTCTTCTTCAGCTTCCACATCCTCCTCCTCTTCTGCTGTTGCCTCTGCTTCTTCTGCTGTTCCTCAGGGTGCCAGAGTGAAACAGGGAAAGGACCAGAATAAGGCTAGACGTTCCCGTTCTGCATCCAGCCCCAGTCCAAGAAGGAGTAGCAGGGACAAAGAACCGAGTAAAACAGGTGGCTCTTCAAAGTTCGACTGGGCTGCTCGATTCAGCCCAAAAGTCAGTCTCCCTAAAACAAAACTGTCTCTACCAGGCTCTTCAAAGTCAGAGACATCAAAACCTGGACCTTCAGGACTACAGGCTAAGCTAGCAAGTAAGTTGTTCTTTTGTGAAAGAATAAGCATGTATGTTTTAAAATCAAGTCCTCTAAACAAATAGTTCTGTTGTTTTCAGGCTTCTTGGGACCTTTTTAGAGAAATTAACTTTTAGTGTGTTCTGCTGAGCTTTTAAGTAAAGCTGTGACTGGAACTCTTTACAGCTAAAGCAAGTGATTTAGTACAGTCAGTGTTCTGTAAGTTTAAACTGCGGCTCTGTCTTGCAAATCAATTTTAAAAATAAAATATATGCAAAATAGTTGGATGTTTTGATGGGGACATACATGTTATAAAACTCTCTTGATTATATTCCTCCTGTCAGATTTTTTTTTTCTCGTTTTCTTAAGCTTTCTGTCCTAAAGTGGGAATGATAAATGCTAGAAAACAAGTAGATAGTATGTGGTTTCTTGTTTCAAGCCCACTTTCCTAATTTTTCCTTGTTGTGAGAATCTCTGATGTTACTTTAAGAACAGTAATCTTTTAAACCTAGTGTACCTAGTGCCTGTTAGTCACTTTATCTTTTAAATTGTTCTTAAAAGTATGTCCTCTCTCTGGTGCTGAACTTGAATAGCAGGTACTGTTCTTGGACATTGTCACAAAGAAATATAGGCTTACTCCAAGCAGAGCACCTGCTTGCTATTGCGCAGATATGCTTGTAGCTCTGTTGCCTTGGACAAAATTTTTTTTGAAATGCATTATGTTGCCTTTGTGTAGTGTATGATTTACTTATAGCATGTGTTGTCTAAAACTTGATTTAAGAAGTTGGATTCCTAAGCTTGTTTGCTGTTGTTCTTTACCTAGGGCATGATCATAAGTAGCCTGTCCCAACTGGGCTATGTCCGTAGCTAATACTAATGCAGGAAATATGTGAAATAAACAAGAGCAACTGGATGTCTTCCTGTATAATCAAAATAGATTTGATTGACCTAACAGGCTTGTTTTGGATAACTTGCATGACTGGAGTATTGATTCTGGAATGACCTAACCTAATTGACCAAGAATGGCATTGAGGAAGGGGGAGACCTCTTTAGCAAGGCTTTATCTACTTACTCCATGGTTCAAGACCTAGTGGGTGATGAATTCCAGAGTAAAAACTCTGAATTTGCATAGGGTGGAGTGAGGCGGAAGTGGGTAGGAATCGGGCAAGAATGGGACTGACCAACAAGTTCTTAGCTAAAACAAGTTCTTAGCTAAGTCTGTCCTTGTTACAGGCAACTTTTTTAGTAATGAAGAAAAGCAACAGGGAGGAGAAAGAATTTACCTCCAACGAGTGAACAATGAGAATGTGAAGGCAGAGAGTAATTTATGTGACAAGTTACAAAACTTCAGCAAGGAGTGAGAAGGGGAAGGGTGGGATAGCACAATGTGAGGGGAGGTGTGTTGAGTAGTTTGAAAAACGGCATTGAGAAGATGAGCCTAGACTGTCTCCACAGAGAATGTACTGAGAAAGTCAGCTTGACTAGCTTTAGCTCTTCTGTGACCTGAAAGTCATCTTTTGCAAAAAGATAAACTTAAGTTGAACTAAGACATTTAGGTATGTCACAAAACCAAGTTGGTATGGACTTATAGGTATGTGCGTATGTATAAAAAAGTCACAGGTAAGGGGTATAAAGCATGGTGAGAGACATTTCTAGACACCAGTAGAGGTTAAAGTTACTTTCTCTAGATGGTGTCCCAATTGGGGGGGGGGGGGCACTAACAGGTGAGACTAGGAAGTCTAAAGTGTCTAATGCCTCTTTATTTTACTGTAGATTACACCAAAACTTATTCCAGTGGTGGTTATATTGAATACTATTGATCAGAGTAAGTGATTATACTGAATATCACTAAGTAAGAACTCGACCTAGAATAGGAGAAAAATGTTAAACTATGATATTTTCAAATAGCCTCAACCTTTCAAATAGTACATTAGAACTCTTTGACAACAGATTGAAGTGATCTTGGAATCAATAGTAACTATTGTTAGCTTAGCCTTTTTAAAAAAAGAGAAGACTTGTCTGTCATACAGCTTTGCTAACTTGAAAATATTGGTGCAAATTTGAAATGTTTTAACAAAATAGGCATTTTGGATGATGCTGAGAAGTGTCAAGAAAATATTAAGAAAATAAACCTCCAGGGTAGGTTTCTTTAAGGAAGAATGAGTAAGTTCAAATTTATTTTCTGTAGCAAGCTAGTACCCTTGGAGGATAAGTGAGCAGAAGTGATTTTTCACACAAATAGTGACACCCCTAAAGCTTTCTAAAGCTGTAGGTCCAACAGTGATCTAGAATAAATTATTGAGGTGTACACCCCTCTGGCTAGAGACATGTCCTTAGAAGTCATAGTAATCCTGTGTAGAAAGTGAAAGCTAAAACTCAGTAGGCTTATATAGGGGTATAATATGAAACAGATGCTTGAAGAAATTTGCAATAGGGCTTATAGAACTAGTGGGAGATAAATAAAAAACAACTGTAAGGAGCTGCAAAAACTTTAGGAAAAATGATGGAGGGGAGTGGTTCTAGGAAGAGAAGTGGGAGGAGAGGGGAGATTATTCTGGCTAACATACAGTCAGTCATGTCTAAGCAAATGCAATGCTGTTCATTTCCGAGTATTGCTGTTCAGGAAATAGAAGAAGGATTATTAGTAGTTGTGATCTTTGAAGGAAAAACTAGAAGAGATGAGCTGGCTTACTCTACTGAAGAGAAGAATGAGGAGAGACATGGTTGCAATTTTTGCAGAAGCTTTTCACGTATTGGAAGGGAATATCCTGAGGTTTCTTGTCCAGTCCTCACTGGATAATTATTAAGTGTTAAATGCAGCCAAGGTGACTTTCAGAGTCTTCAGTGACACAGCAGACTGTGTAACTGAGCAGTGATGTCACTGAATAACATCTATAGAATTTGTTGGAAGAATAAAAACAGGCTAGACAACAACAAGTTTCTTGTTTTGCTCTCTTGATTTGACTATGTTCACATCCCTTTCAAACCCTATATTTTGTAGGAGCTTTTTCAATGTTGTGAATTGGGTCATCTCACTGATTATGTAACAATATAAAAACAAGCTTAATTATGTCTTCATTATTTGGGAAATCTCTACTGTGTTTTGTGTAGTGTCTTGTGGCCATTAAGTAGGAAGAAGCTGGCAATCATGGCTGGGACAGTGCTGAGAGCAGGGTAACTTAGGGTAGCTGTCCCTGACTGAGAAGCCTCTACCTAATAGTTTAAGATTTGTGGGGCTGGAGAGATTATTGGGATACACTGAAAAGCCACAGGAAGGTGAACACAGGGCATGAATGGTGTATAACTCTTGGCTTCAAGGGATTTGGCAGAGGTGAGGGAGAAAAGAGTCTGAAAATAGCTCTGAATTAGTTTATTTGGGATTGTGGATGACAGTGCTGTCTGCATGATGGTTGTTAGAGCCTTAGAGTTGTGGATTTAGGATTGAGGAAATAAGATGACTAGCTTTGAAATACTTGGTTTAATTGTGGTGATGGGCTGTGTGGAGCTATAATCAAGAGCTGGGGATGTGGTTTGGTGCTGAGGGAGGGGAATAGTGGAGTATTAGAATCACAGGAGGTCATTTTGCTGTCCCCTGCCACAGCTATTTTCACCCTATCTTTATTGTGTGAGGAGGAGAGCAGCCCAGCACAGCAGCCAACCTGAAGTCTAAACTTCCAGTGCTAACAAGTAAATCTTTACTGATAATCTTTCTGAACTGCAAATAAAAGGCTTTCCAGGTTATGCACTGTGAAAGTTTGACTAACTTTGTTTTGGCCTGGGTAATACACTCAGACTTAAAATAAGTGAATGCAGTACAGCTGCATATAGAACTTGTTTCTTTCAAGCAACAAAAAAGCCTTAAAAAAAAAAAAATGCTGTCCAGTAAACACACTTAAATGTGAAGGTGTTCTTAAGATTTTGTTTGTTTGTTTGATTTCTGTTAGTCTGTGCTGTTTCAGGTTTAGCCTGTTTCCTTCTGAGTCATTAACATGAGTGTTTGGCATGCAAATAGGATGATGTCAGGGCATAAGCAGTATATCTGTTTGCCATAAGGAAACCTATGCCTCTGCTTTTAATTCTGAAGTTTACATCTGAAGTTTTTGCAGTCACTGAATATGAACTGCCTAAACCCAATTTTCGTTTGGTTTATTGAAAGTCCATCTCTGTTCACAACTCTTACTAGCTGTTTGAAACAGATCTCTTGATGATAGCTCTGTGTATTACAGAAATGGTTTGATGTTCATCTCCAGAAGCTGTTTATTCAGTACTAATTCCCCTGAAAGGCCTTTCTGTCTTTCTATGGCAGTATGACTGGTGCTTTCCTTCATCAGGCAGTCACAGGGCATCTGTGATCCCATCTCTGAATGCTGGTTGTGCCTTATTTACCAGTGAAGGTTTGGGACTGTTAGCCTCCTGCAGATCCTATAGATACAGGACTAACTTTCATGAGGCCACACTGGCAATGTGTTAAGGGGGAGATCAAATTTTGACAACAATGCAAGTGAAAGGAAGAAAGTTCGGTCCTATGCTGAAGAAATTAGCAATCCTGAGTTTATGGTGTTGGGAAGACTCAAAAGGATTTGCCAAAGATGCGGGTGGTAAAATTGACATAAGAAGCCTTCTTAAACAACAAACTTCAAGGGCAGAGAGTGGCATTGAACAGCAGGAAG